>NW_013666144.1:313524-331187 GCF_000517525.1 Limulus polyphemus
AAAAACAACAGTTAGGTTCCTCTGCTATTATACAATGGGAAGAAGACGATTAAAATATAAAAATCACAGTTAGGTTCCTCTGCTATTATACAATGGGAAGAAGAGCGATTAAAATATAAAAATCAACAGTTAGGTTACTCTGCTATTATACAATGGGAAGAAGAACCATTAAAATATAAAAATCAACAGTTAGGTTCCTCTGCTATTATACAATGGTTGTTTTATATTTTAATGGCTCTTCTTCCCATTGTATAATAGCAAAGGAACCTAACTGTTGATTTTTATATTATAATGGCTCTTCTTCCCATTGTATAATAGCAGAGTAAAAGAAAGCTTTAACTTCATATATGTCTTTGAAAGTGGTGTTAACGTTACAGTTGCTAGCACTGTTAGTAATAGTTGTAGAAGTGATAATGATGACTGGTGTTGTACAACAAGTACGCGGTGTTCTCAAAACCAATTTTTTTTCTCTCAAGTTTCATTCACACCAGGATAAATAAATATAGAAAAAAAAGTCAAAGGAATTGAAAATTGCAGTTATTCTGTCTAAAGATTAGACGTTTTATAAATTTCGAGCAGCTAATAATGTCAAACGGAGGCACCAAACAATCGATGATATTAGCACTAAATTTGTACGAAAGAAGCCAATGTCATTAAAGTATTTAGAAATTTCAATTTCAGAATGGCTAGTTCACCAATGCCTGAAGTTGTTGTGATTACTTAAACACCAAAATGTTGTATTTTAACTTGGGGAGCTCAGAAGCAGTATAGCGTTTCACTAACTTCAACATATGATGCCCATCAAGACATCTCATTACGTCAGGCTAAAATTGCTGCCTTCATAGCGACTGCCATTCACTGTAAAATATTCATTAGTATTGTTTAAAAAAAGATGGGAAACACGTAGTAAAATTTTAAAAAATGATTATATAGGGATGGTAATGCCAAAAAATACAGAAACAAGGTAGAGATAATTACAAAACCATATAAAAATCCCTACATAATTGAGTCGTTGTTACAAGCTTATGGGAATTAGCCATTGTAAGATTGTATAGAATTATTATTTAGCTTAAGTTATTTTATTCAAACCTGAATTCATGCAACTAAAGGGAATTCAACGTGTAGTTGTAGATAAGTTTTCTTGGAAACCTTTGGTTACTTATGTAAGGATTATGTTATGATTTTGTCTATTCACCCCTACCTTGTTTCTGTAGTTTTGACATTTCTATCCCGACATCATCCTTATTTTTTTCAAAATTATTTTATAGCTTTTTAAAGTATGATATGTAGTAGTTAGAGGCATTTCCAGATAATTTACCACTGTAAAATAATTGCGTGTGTGTGTGTTCTTATAGCAAAGCCACATCGGGAATCAAACCTCTGATTTTAGCGTTGTAAACCCGAAGAATTACCGCTGTCCAGCTGGGGGACTGTAGAATAATTATTAGCACTTTCAAATAAATCGCTAATATAGAATAGTTAAGGGTGTTTTCAAAAATCACACCACTATTGAAAAATGTTCTAGTATTATAATAATACATAATAATCAATGCATTCACAAGACAAATACTAAAGAGAAGTTAAGATCGTTTTCATTATAACATTGCTTGCATTTGTATACAAAGGGTATCTTCCATTTCGAACTACTGACCAGAGGGATAGCAAACAATCAAAAGCACCCTACAATCCACCACCAACACTTATTAGGCATTCACAGCCTAAAGTGCGACGAATATTTCGTGGTATTACATGGATTCGAACCCGACTCGCCACCTCCGAAATCCAAATCTTTACCACAAAGCCAATCACCGTCATATAACATTAAAATAAGTGTTGGTGTTTTTTTGTGTGTTTTTCACGCTTCACTGATCTCATTATACAACCTCTCATATTCCACTTCTGTCTGATAAGGTGTCAGTTAAAACTTATTTCCCTTGAAACCTTTGAGTGTGACCTATACAGGTTCAACCTCTTGGACAAGAATCACCCCACATCCTCTCTTAAATATATTACTATTCAGTTACTTATAACCTAGAATTTCAACAGCGAACTCGGATACCTGGAATTGAAAGGCATCTATATTGTTTAACTATCTATTACGTTTACTAGAATGGTGATAACTGATCGAGAAATAGAGTATAAATACTCTCTCAAATAAACAGGGGTAGTCGAAATAGCTTACAACAGTTGTTTGTAAAATTAACTTAAACATTTAAACTCCCAATATCACCTTTAAATTATCTTACAGACTTTGTCCTATAATTTTCTAAATATCCGAATAACTGGTTTTACAAGGTAGCCATTTTTATTGGATAAATAGTATTTGATATCTATATAGGTACTTGCGAGAAAAGCCTGTTTCAGCAAGAGCCTAACAAAACCTTTGAGTTTCTAAGATGGTATATGATTTAGGGGAAATATTCATGGGCGTTTTCCTTGTACATACGCACTATATGCAGCGTTTAGTACAACGTTCTGAAATAGAGGAAAATAATTGATCTAATTAAATATTAAAATGAAAACACATACACCAGAATTTCGTACGCAAGTACCTGCTTGAATACTGTATACGCGTATCTGTATTTTATAGTATACGGTATTATGGTCTACTTATACACTTGCTTTTTTTTTACCTTCCAGTCTTGATAAAAGTCAAATTCCTAAGATCCAGTTCGTTTCTTGTTATAGCGCCTTCATTTTTGAAGTAAAATGAACTTTAGTTTTTGTGCCTGTGTAAAAAAAATAAAACATACAGTATGATCAACCATTTTTTCTTCTGATTCTAAGGTTCTCTAGAGTTTTCAACACTGGGCTTTTTTGCTGAACCGAAGTTCTGTTTCTTAAATAACACAGATACAGAGAAATAAAAAAAATAGACACGACTAAAAAGTCTGATCGATCTTTCATTGAAAGCAATGAATTATAGCTATGATAAAAAATGACTTATGTTTTCATACATCTCTCTACTTTGATGAAATAAAAACGTGACCATGTTTCTGATATGTTTAAACTTTAGGTTTGATATGTTAAAAGTACAGTTTGGGTGTTTTATAAGAGTAAGGCGGATACTTCAATAGGAATTTACTAGTATAACTATATATGGCTATTAAATAGAATAAGATTTATATTGCACCACCAATAAGTTAGTTTTACATTCACTCTTTTTGTTATATATTAATTCTGCTAACTTACAAATATAGACGAAGTTGATCGTTTTACTTTACATGGATATTTCAGAAAACATTATCATACATTTGAAAACTATTTAATTGTGTTTTTCGTCTTAAATGTTTCAATAATCGTTTTGAACAATTTAACAAATTATTACGTTTACATTTCAAGTACATTAATTTTTTTACGTTTAGAAATAATTTTTTTACCTTTTTTTGCGAAAACAGTCAAGTCCGAAACATCAATATCTTAGTATTAAAAAAAACAATATACTAAGTGATTTTTATTTGTTTTTGCATTGAATAACTAAAAAAGCAGACACTAATGTTATTTTTCTGAATTTTGTTATGAAATACTTTAATGATGTTAGGAAAACAAGAGGGTTCACAAAGATCATTTAAAGACAAAAATACGGAACCTATTAGGCTGAGTGCTTTCCAAAGGTAATCCTTCCTTCATCAGTTTCAGCGTTTCGGAATTTATTTTGTCAGTTTATTATTGATCTAACTGATAAAGGTTTTCTATCCAGAAATTAGGATTGCTAAACCGTTATTAAGAGGTTTACCATCTAAATAAATTACTAACTTGTAGATTGTAATTACTAAATATCATATTTTAAGTATAAAAAGCAAATGAATAAAACTGAGTTACACCACGTTAAAACAAGTTCAATCACAAAATTCCGCACTAATCTATAGGTCATCATCAGGATAACGTCATATAATTTGTTTCATACATCAATATCTATTTGCTAAAATGATTATTTTATAGAACAATCGGTGCTTACTTCAATGATTATTTTATAGAACAATCGGTGCTTACTTCAATGATTATTTTATAGAACAATCGGTGCTTACTTCAATGATTATTTTATAGAACAATCGGTGCTTACATCAATGATTATTTTATAGAACAATCGGTGCTCACTTCAATGATTATTTTATAGAACAATCGGTGCTTACTTCAATGATTATTTTATAGAACAATCGGTGCTCACTTCAATGATTATTTTATAGAACAATCGGTGCTTACTTCAATGATTATTTTATAGAACAATCGGTGCTTACTTCGAGTAAAAATTAATCATTTCTTTACATTTATGCATTTCACAACTACATAAAATAAAAGTTTCTTTAAAAAACTTAAGTGCGTAGGAGGACTGTGTTATATTTAAAACAGGGGACATTTGTTTAATGGATATACTTTTCTTTTATTAACAGTTCAAGGTCGGGATTACCGTTACAAAGAATGGTGAACCCTGAGCGAGTTATCGGATGTCCAGTTTCATGTCTGTGGTTCCGGATCGCCAAATTGAGTGGACTTAAAAGGATATTACCTGACATCAGTTAGAGCCTAATGTACTCGTGGGAATAGCAACTTATACTAAAATATGAATATATATTAAACCACTTTATAAATAGGATGATTATACAAAATAAAATAACAAATAAATAATTAGACAAAACAAAAAGTTAAGGTTTTTAATCTTATTTCTTCGCCTACATAGATATTGTTTGTAAAATTATTGTGGTTAATTTTATTGTTGTTTTTGCTTACGAGATTAGAACATTATTATAATCTTGTATTATTTAATGTGTCAAATTATCGTTATTTCCACTTGCCTGATGGTGACCTAAGTAGAAGGTCAAAACGTTGCATGACCATTTTTATATATAGGTGTGTATTTCTCTGTAATAAACATTTCACAAACTATAAACAATGAAGTACAATGTTTTTTAAATTTATTTTTATTTCTCAGTCAAACATTTAATTTAGTCTAACATTTCACCGTTCCAAAACCCATTCTTTATACAAACATAAGTTCTTGAATCATATAAATTTTCATTGCCTTCTTTTCAAGTAAAGTTTTAGACATAATAACAACTGTGTTCCATTTATCCGCTTTTCTTAAATTTTATAATTAAATTCTTAAAGCTTAAAACATTTATTATTGGATACACCGAGTATAATATCTATGGTTATAACGTTTCACATGGTTAACTTGGCATTATCAGACTAAACATGTAATCTATGTAGCACGAAAAACTAGAGGATGTGAACAGTATCATGTATTACGTGCTATTAGAATGTCAATATTCTTATAATCGTTAAGAAAATCTACAACAAAATAATTTCAAATACCTTACATTTTGACATATGTATTCAAAAGATAGTTCTGTTACATGTCAGACATTTTCGATAGATTAATATAGTCCGATTGTACTATGTTATATATTCATCTAAAATAGAAAAGATAAAACATATATATACAACAATTCAATCTTAGAAGTTTGAAACAGAAGTTAGAAAACATACAACTGTATACAAGAACATTTATTAATTTTAGGTCCAAACTGTTTAACTAAAAGACTTCCTTTAATTTGTGAAGACATATTTTTTCTCTATTAAGAATTTAAACTTTGACCCTGCTTAGATATATGTTCATAAACATGAGAGAGGGACTTATTATGCTCTTTAACACGGGTAGTAACTTGTGTGTAGGTTTCTACAAATGTACAACTCGTTGCATAGTTCATAATTTATTCGATACACAGAACCACAAGTATCAGAACCTAGTTCTCTGCCAAGAAGAAACAAATTGTACAAACAAGTTAATTTGAGATTTTGTTTTACAACTGTTTCTCCAAACTTTTGAATGAATGTGACACTTTGGGATAAAAGGAATTGGGCAATAAATAATACTCGAACTGAGACTTCATTTCGGACTTTTTGTTAAGTTTAAAGAAGACTATATTAATGGTTTCAGGAAATGAAAAAAAAAAACATTTTGTTGAGGTTTGAATGAAAATATTCGTTACCGGAAAAATAGTTTTGGTGGAAGGATACAGTGTTTATAATTCTTGAGAAGAGTCATGGTAGGAGTTCCATGTGTGTGGTTTTCTTCATTTTCTACAGTACATTTAATGTCAGTATGGATCAAGTTGAGATGTGAAAAGATCTTTTAGATGGATGAGGAATCACTGAAGCTAGTAAATATACCATAATCATATCTCACTTAGAAGATTGTTTGATGAAGGGACCTGAAAATAGCTTGATCTTCAACTTTGATCATGAATTTGTTTGCGAGAACGGGCAATGATGGAATTGTCCATGCTTAATCTATCAATCTGGTATCAAGTGAGACCTTCACATTGAAAGATTTTGCAGGAAGTGGTGAAATAGAAACACTTTTTCAATAAATGAAGACATGAGAGAACGGTCGCTTATGAAACTACCAAGTGTAAAATTCATTGCTTCAGAAACCGGGGAATTGTGTGAACAAGTTTTTACGTCGAAAATGGGGATAACAAAGAGTGAGACAGAATATTTTAGCCTTGCAACAAATTCTTCTGAATTTCTGACAAATGATAAGGCACGGCAGACCTAAGGAGAAAGAAACCAAGCTAACTATTTGCCTAAGTTGAAAGAAAAGTATCTATAGGCAAATACAACGGGCCGTAAAGGAAATTTGAACTGAGAAAGTTGAACAAATAATTTGAAAGCAGCTACAGTTTCTTCAGTTGTAGTAGAAAATTACAGAGTTTCTTTTATCAGGTTAAATTTGTGTTAAATAAGGTGAAATAAGATCTGTTATGGAGAATTTCGTTAATTTTCGTGACATAATCGGAACAATCCATGATTATTACGGAGTTACCTTTATCTGCTTTCAACAAAGTTATACTGTTATCAGAGCTTTAATATCATGTACAAAGTTTCAGGTTCGGTTTAATTTTGTGAGATTTATTTATTATAATTTGAAGATAAGCCTACAAACCTTAGAACTATTTTTAAATAGGGTTATTTGGAGAAATATGTGTAAAAGAAACTGCAGAAGTTTTAGAATGTTTGGTATTTCACTTAAACAAGTTGGTTTGACTCATAAGATATCTGTGGATAAACCTTGGTTATAAATTTATATAAGATTGTAATTTTTCTAGAGAGATCTTCTAATCCAGTTTTGATCTCTAAAAGACGAAATCATTTTGGAGCAACAATAAACCTAAACCTTTTGTCTAACAGCTTAGATTCATGCGTAGAAACATTAAACATAAATTGTTTTATACCAGAGTTCTGTTAATGTTTATCTGCTGAAGACCGGAATTCTTTGAACCGTTTTTTAAAAACTGGAGCTTATTCCCATGTCTTGTAGTGACATAAGTTATATAAGATATAAGTTATTGGTGGTCTATTCAACGATTCAAGTATTACTATTGAAGGCTATGGAAAACAACGTGGACTTCATGTGGAATACATTGTGATGAAACTTGCACTAGTTTTGAGAGGAAACTATATTTGTATTCACGTAATGATTTGAATTAATGGCGCTGATAATTTTCCGAGAATGGTCGTTCAGAGGAGTTAGTGTGCAGTTTAGGAACCTTGAGACCAGATAGTTATCACAACATTTCCTGGGAAATGTGATGCCCCCTTTCGTCTTTTCTATGCGGAGTTGAGTTTCTTGAAACTGTATGTTTAATCCAGGCGTTTACTTAAAAAAAACATGTGGTAAAAACAACAACAAACAAGGGGGAAGAAACTTCTTAGACCCTCTGAATGGACATTAATTATATAATTAATTAAACGAAGTATCCTGTTATGTAAAACTTATTTATTTTCGATACTCAGAGTATAATATTTATGACTGTACCAAATTAACTTGGCATTACCACGTACAGCAACTAAAATGAGTGAACTCGTAGTCTAGGTAGCACGAAAAAATAGCGGATGAATACATTGGTATTTGATTGATTGAGCTTAACAAGACCTACAACACATGAAAAAATAATGATGAAAATGGTTAAACAGTTGACACTATTTTTCTACACATGAGATATCTTGATAATAAAATCAATTGGAAAACAGCAAAGTACTTTATAAAACAAGAAATTATGTTAATAGAAAAATTATATAAGGCTCATTAATCCAAAGGTTGCCAAACAGCAAACACCACTGAAGGTCAGTTTAAGCTGAACACCTTTCTGCTACATATGCTGTTATAAAATAAACATTACATGTGTCTATCTCAACAAACAATGAAGACGACACAGTCGACAAGTAGACTGAAGACGACTTCTGAAAATGTTGAAAATTTTATTCAAATTAATTTCGTATTGTTCCGAAATAGTGGTTCGATAATTATTTTAGGTTTTACACGATATCGTGTGTTACTATCTATTAGAATGTTAATATCCTTATAATCGTTAACCATAGATATTATGCTCTGTGTATCAGATAATAATTAACTTTTAAGTTATGTATAACAAAGTACTTCCTTCAACTATTTAATTTTTTGAAGGATAAATGTCCAGTCACATTACATAAAATATTTAATTTTTCAATACATTCATTACGAAGAACAAAATTTCATTTTGATTCAGAGGATCACCATTATATTTATCTGTAGAATTCAAGAAATATTCACAAAATTGAAATTGTCGATTATATCTTATACAACTTATATAACTCAGACGTGTACGAATATAAGATAACAAAGCTATGTCTTCATCTTGGTTTACCAATGCAATGTCTTCATCTTAGTTTTGCAAAATAATGTCTTCATTTTTATTTAACAAAACAATATATTCTGAAATCATTCGTTTTTAAATGAAATGGGTGTTAGTCACTTTACACCTCTTATAAAACGAATGTATGTAGGTTTTCAGTGAACAATGCTCTAGTCTATTTCTTCTTACGAAGGCTTACCATCTAAAAGTTCAGAAGCTTCCAGACACACATTGAAATCAACGTATATTTCCAAGAGAAAGATGGCCAAAGAAACTAGAATTTCAGTTATCCTATTAAAATTCCTTGGTGCAGGTCCAATCAATGAAAATTAGTCTTTGGTCTGCATAAACGTGGTTTTAAAAATCGATGTACACATAAAATAGAAGGTTTACCCATACTTTGACAATGTGTGCAATCTGTGTTTCACCTCGCCATCCTTAAGATAAGCTTGTTACAAATAGACCTGGGTTGTCCTGTTATAGTGCTACTCATGGTCTTCAGGGTAACATAATCCGTGAAAGTAATCATGGTTTGAACTGAAGGATTAACATAAGCTTGCGACATTTCCACATCTGGTTTACAAGGATGTCATTTAACCACATAGAGAAATTCTGTACATAAAATTAGAAAAAAAAACCCTAAATAACGATATATTCTTCACTAGCGATGGAAGGGTAAACTTAGAAGCTATTTCAAATGCGACATAACTAACATCCTTAAGACCAAAATGTATTTGATAGTACTTTGTGGTTTACCAAATACTTAAAACTACGAGTATTTTAAACTCTATTGAAAACTATAAGTACAGTTTGTAGTTTGTGATTCATTGCGTGTAATATCCTCAAAAGTACGAGTATACTTTATGATATACCCTGTAATTAATAATTAAATGCCTTAAAATCACAAGTACAGCGTGATTTATTTGGAGCACAGTAAACAGCGTCCTTAAAACTAAGAGTGGAGTTTATGATTTATTCAACACAGTGTGAGTAATCATTTTCAAGTCACGAGTGAAACTGAAAGTCTTGTGTGGTTCGTTGATTGTTCTATACATAACATCTTTCATATTAAGATCAACAGTTACAGTTGATCATCTTTAAAATCGATGTGTGTTCTTTACATACATTTTGTTCAAATTGGCTACGTTTGCTAATATTTTCTATGTGTTTTTCTTTGCTTTATTCAATTTGTTTGTAGTTATGCACAAAGCTACAATGGGCTATCGTTGCTCCGCCCACCGCGGGTACCGAAACCCGGTTTCTAGTGTTGTAAGTCCGCAGACATACAGCTGTGCCACTGGGGGGCTTCTTCATTCTAAATGCTATCCATACAACTTCTAATCAGTTAATGGTTCTTGAAGTTCTTTACATTTTCACTTAAACCTTACATCAAATTAGAAGAAGCTCAATTGAAATATTAGACAATTAAAGTGACGTTCAAAAATGTCTAAAGCAAATCATAAAACATTATAAAATATGTCCTTAAAACATATTATTAAATTATTAGTTAGTAAAACCTCTGCAACTACATATGGGTTTTGTGTTTTGTTTGTTTACCGTAACTATAACAAACAGTCAAAAGTCTTTAAAATTTATCCTTATTTAAAATATGCGCTTTAATTTGTTTAAACACACGAATATTGCCTTAAGTTTTTTCTTCGGCTTTCTCAATCACGTTTCATTATGCTAATAGCAACCTTACATCGGTTACTTATATTGCTCAATTTAATATTTATGAATTAATTATCTAATTAACTCTTAATTTATGCAGAGTAGAAACATATGTTATAAAAAGCATTATTTACGAGTTAAAGAACATGAAATACAAATATGTTGTGATTAGGAATAACTATTGTAAACCCGAGAGAAGCTTACTGGAAAGTGAATATACAAAGTTGATCATGAAAAATAAAATTATGATTAACGTCGGTAATTATCTGATTTGAATTGTATTATTTGTTTGTACTAAGCAGTAATGGGTGAAGTAAATTTTTATAAACTATCTCTGAGCCATATTACATGTAATTCCATGGCTTTGCTGATTACAGAGTTCGTAATATTGTATGAATTATACCAAAATTTAAACAAATTACTGTCAATATTACAGTTCATCTCACTAACTACTACTAGGGTTCCTCGTGTACTTTACATGAAAAATTATTATTATAACAGACAAAAACATAAAATCAGTAGATATAATGCAACATGTGGAACACTATAAAGATAATTCGATAAGTTCAGGACTAAGATGGTAAACGGTGTTTTTTATATATTTCTTGAGAAAACACAGTAACAGGTACTAACACCTTTTATATTTTAAAATGTTTCTTCTTTTGGTTGGAAAGACAAGTGAAGTGAAAGAAAAAAAATTCAGAATAAAGTACAAATGAAACAAACGCTTTATTTATAAGTGGGTAAAAGAAAGCCCTGAATTCATTGGACCTAAAAATAACGAAAAATAGAATGTAAATATGTAACAAAGACTGGAACAAATAAAAACAAGTTTTAACGGAATCTTCAAATAAAATTTACGTTGAAGAAAAACTTTGAGTTTATTGAAACAAAGAAGAAATGAAAATCTGATATAAACTAAAACTAAAAGTTAGGTTGGAAGTTATCTGAAAGTAGAAAATAAATCAAATGAACTAAATGTATGTCACGTAGACTCAGCGACAACACAATACTGGAAACGTAAAATCAAGAAAAAAGAGCTAAGACAATACTTCTGAGCTCTTAAGGAATAAAAAAGGATTTTCTGAGAATGTGACAAAATTGTTTACACAATCCACGTTCTCTCTGTATCTGGCCAATCACGATCGTAGAAATATATTCGTATTCTTTGTATCACACCATCAGCATGTTTGATTGTTTATAATTAAGCACAAAGCTACACACTGGGTTATCTGTTCTCTGCCCACCACGGGTATCGAAACCCGGTTTCTTGCGTTGTAAGTCCACAGACATACCGTTGTGCCACTGGGAGGGGGCAGCATATTTGATAGTTTATTGTACTCGTTAAGTGTATCTTCAAGTATTTTTATTGGATCACGAACACAATTGTTATGTTAATGTACTGACTTTCTAAACAATTTAACTGTTACTGTATTCACCATTTACCCATCTTAAATTATCTTTGATCAAAGAAAGCTACCTACATAAATCGGAACTAAAATCTAACTGACAAAGTTATATAGCCAGTTTAATATACTGTTCTAACTAGTTATATGCAAAGTCATAAAACAAACATGTATAAAGACTAGACGAATACATTGGTTAATTATTTGGGTACCCTCGTTGTTAACGATATTTTCTGCCGTAATCCTAATAATGTTTCGATAACTATGTTCGGCCAGCTTAGAAGATTTAAGATGGGTATAGTTGAGACTTTAATTTATTCATTATTTGCCCATTCAACTTTATAAATACTTATTATAACAAAAGAATAATTGGTTCGTTATTATATTCATCATGTGTCCGTTTTCACTAATATTATTATGACACTAACATTTTAGTGCAAAGTTACACAATAGACTATCTGGGATGTGTGCACTCACAGCAAAAATGGTTGAACATAATCTTTAGCGTTGTAAGCTCTCGATTTATCGCTTGCCCATCTCAAATTTTAACAAGATCATTGTTGATTAGTTAAGCTATTCTATATCTTCCCATCTTAATTTACTTTTATTGTATCATGAACACAATTGACTAGTTAAGTTATTCTTAAGTTGTCAATCTTTAGCTATCTTTTTGCACCACAGACTCATTAATAATTCAGTTTAACATATTAATTGCTGCTTACGTTATTTTTCATATAAGTTCGTTATAGGTAATAATTTCTTAGATAAGGAGACCAAAACTGTATACAATATTTTAAATGAGACCTAACTAGTGATTTACGTATGGAAATGGTTACATCTTCTGAACTGTAAGCAATATGTCTATAAATACCTTAATAATGAAATAAAAACTGTACGTAGTATTCTAAGAGACACTTAAATAGTGATTTACATAGAGATTATTACGTCTTTTGATTTGTAAGCAAAATGTCTGTAAATACACCCTAAACTTTTATTGGCTTTACTAGGAACATAGTGTTGCTTCAGTGTGTTGAGTGATTTATCCACCAATATTCAATGGTATTTTTCATCAGTTACGCTATTGAGTAGGATCCTATCTGTGTCAAACTTGTGATCCGAAGAGCATTACTGTAATTAAAGGATCATTTATCAAATATTTGTCCAACTTACCAATTGATTCAAATAGTTATGTAATACCTCAACATCCTCAAATAGATTGAAATACCCACAAATTTAATCTCATCAGCAAACTTTACTAATTTACTTATTACGCCCCTATAAATGTCATAAATTTAAATAACAAAGACCACAAGCCCAAGCAATTACCCTTGAAAGTGTCAATAGTAACTAAGTTATTTCTTCTATGAGAATATTTTACTTTCTTCCATCCAAGCATCCTATAATCCAATTTACTGGTCTTTCTCCAACCCCTTCTGATATGATTTTGTGTTGTACCTTATCAAAATCTTTTTAATTCTAACTTCACCAAGTCCACATAACAAGTAACATTCTATGAAAACAATAACAGATTAGTAAGGCAAGATTTCCCTTTGGTTAATGGAAAGCTTTTTTCATCAGGCTTATATAATTTTTCCTATTACCGCAAAGGGATTAATATCTACATGATCAGAAATATTGCTAAATCTTCCCTTGTAAAAGTAGAAGAAAAGAAAACATTTAAAAGCTCAGTCATCTTCAGCAACTTTGCCGTCAGCATACGTTAAGGGACCAATCTTAGCATACTTAAAAACTTTGCTGTTAGTTTTGATATTATCAACTAGCTGTTTCTCATAAACTCTTACGGATTTTCTAATTTCTTTTTTTTAACCCAATCTCCAACTTTCCTTACTCCTCTAAATCTTCCAACCTATCTGTCAATTGAAACTTATGACACATGTTCATATGTTCTTATTTATGTTTATACTATACAGGTTAGGCTTAATCATCCCTGATATCATTTTCCTCTTCTCGGGAATGTCTATTTTTAATTAACAGAAACGTATTTTCAAATAATTCCCAAATCTGTCCACATTACCTTTCAATCAATTATCCAAAACCACTAATGATAAATTTGTCTCTTAGCTCAAAATTGGCTTTCTGAAAACGAACATTCTTTTTAAAGCAACATGTAGTGAAATATTGAATTAAGTTCAGCAATGATCACTCTGCTTCAAATGTTCTACTCCAGCTCTAGCAGTCATATCCTCATTAGCGATTATCAAAAAATCTAAAATAAGCATCTCACGGTTGATTCTTGAGACATTTGATACAGAAAACCATTTTGAATCTCTTCAAGAAACCTCCCTCTTTTCTTATGTACTCCACACCGTCGTTGTGTCTAAAATTAAGGTATCCAATAGTCATTGTATTACCATGCTTATTAATAACAATCCTGAAATTCTGATAAAAATTAACATACTTAGACACAGCCATTTTGTTTAGCCTAGTTACCAGGTAATCTGTTAGTCTAGGTTACGAAGTTTTAAAATGATTGAAAATAATCCTTTCGACTTTCTTTTCGTTGTTTTGGGAGAAGATTTGGGATAATTTAGACTCAAAATATCTGCTAGTGGGATTTACAGTTTCTTTTCTTGAAATCTATTTTGTAAACTTTATACTTAAATAGCATATTATTTTGATTTGTTGAGGTTTTTCAACAATTATCATACTCTTATGTCAATGCCACTGTCCATAATGCTCGTATTGGATTACCTCGAATAGGAGGATGTTACAAGATTACCATGGCCAGCAAAGTCATCAGAATGTAATCCCATTTGAGACCTGTTGGACAGAACTGAGTCGGAAAATTGCTAATCGCAACCCTACAACAGCTACTTTAGCTGAGTTGTAGCGCCTTCTAGTGATAAGTTTGAATGAACTCACAGTGGATTACATCAATAATCTCATAGACAACATGCCACGTCGCCTTGCGGAGGTTATTAGAGTATAAAGAGGACCAACCATGTTTAATATGAACTGACACAAGGTCGCAGACGCTATATATAACAATTTACTGTTATATTTCATCATTACATAGGTTTTGGTAAGGTTTGTTGTGATAGATGAAATGCTGAATTACGCACCTTTCTACAGGTGTCTGATAAAATTGTTTGCTGCTCTAACAAATTGTTCATGATGTCCATAGAACCTGTCTCATTATGCAAATTACATAGATGTTTAATATAACATGCATTTCTCAGTTTGACAGCGCAAGTGTATTTGTATTCTATCTTAAGATTAATGATCTTATTCGTTACAAAATATACAGACATTTTGGCCAAGACTGTGGTTGCTTCAACAGGAATGGTAGATTTTGTTTATAGTTCAAGTATTCACAAGTACTATTTTTAATACAAACGTATTGACAGAAATGGTATAGGTATCACTACATCCTGTTTGGTTAGTTTATAAGCTTATATAAAACCAGAGCTTGATTTACCGGACGGATGTTGGGAACATGATGTTCATAACTAGTACAGTGACTCGAGAGTTGACTTATTACGAGTTTATTCTATGTTTTTCAATTCAAATTTCAAAGTCCTGCGCCTTTAATGTCGTAATATTGGGAAACATGGTAACAGTCTTTAATGTTCTACATCTTGGATGTATGGTAACGTGGCTTTCACGTTTACAGCTTGAAAGCATAGAAACTTATCTTTAATATCCAACTACTTAGTAGATTATAACAGGCTTTAATATCATATCACTAAACCGTATGGTGACATGGCTTTAATGTCATACATCTTGGGAGTATGATGGTATGTATTTCAATGTCCTACCACATAGAAGTATGGTGATATGGTTTTAATGTCCTACATCTTGGAAGTATAATGATATGATTTTAACGTCATTTCACCAGGAGGTATTGTAACATGGCTTTAATTTCCTATATTTTGGAGGTATGGTGACATTGATTTAATGTTATACTACTTGGAAGTGTGGTAACATGGCTTTAACGTCCTATAGCTTGGAAGTATAATGATATGATTTTAATGTCCTACCACTTGTAAGTGTGGTGACATAACTGTAAGTTCTTACATTTTGGAAGTATTGAAACGTGGTTGAGTAATGTGACATTAATTTTCGGAGAGATGTAAACTGTGAAATCATAAATGCGGATTATCTATGTTTCTTAGATTGCATATAGCAGGTAAGTTAATACTTTATTTGAAATCATAAATGCGGATTATCTATGTTTCTTAGATTGTACATAGCAGGTAAGTTAATACTTTATTTGAAATATACGTGGAACACAAATGTATTGTCAAACCTTACCATAGCATATGGCAGAAATATCGTCTGCATGTAATACCTGTAGGATGCGCCATTGACGTTTCCCTGGAGGATATGAAGAGTAGTATTTTCCATCATGATGAATAGCTGCCCAAACATGTACTACACTAACTCCTGTGTGTTCCCTTTGTGAAATACAGTCTTCCCTCATATGTTCTCCAAGCAAACGACGCACACGAATCCTACCACCAGCTTTAAACAGGACTGGTGTGAAAAGATGACGTTTCGCTAGTGTCCTAACTGTAGGTTGTCATGCTGTCTTGCCCAAGTAACACGGCGACGACGAAGTCTGGTTAATATCGGTTTGCAGATAGCCCTTCTTGTAAAATAACCTTTTTTGGTCAGTCTCCTATTCTCAGTTCTTCTGGATATTCTTCAATGAATGTGTTCATGCCATTCTTGTATAAGGTGTTGCAATACTTCTTTCCAACTTGACGTGTTAACCTTATCAAAACACGGTCATTTCGGGGCAGTAGTATTTCGGCGTCTACCATTAGAATTACGTTAATTCGGTTCCATTCAGTGAAAGTGGGTTTTCCTGTTTCCATCGACACCTAAATTTATGGCATTGGATTTATAGCCCGGCCCGTTTGTTAGAGTGTTTTGTCTTTGTCGATGTTTCTCCTTCTCATCGGATTTTCTTGTTGATGGACCTGGTTAGCCTTTGCTTCTCCGTCTTCACTCATCTTCCGGAAATGACCTCTCACCCTTTATCAGTCTCTCACTATCGGGCACATTAACTACAACCTTGTAAAATATATCACCCCAAAGTTTGTATAAGTCAAATATTCCTGGTGCAGGGCAAAGGAGGATTCAATAATCTTAGACACCCGGATAGAGTAGCAGTGAAGTTTTGTGAAGTTTCGATATGAGCATAAAAAGATAGTAGAAAATGTCACAATCAACTTTTGATAAAAATGTAATACTCAACCTCTGCTATGTACAATCTTTGGTAGGAAATGCTACAGTCAACGTTTAATACGTAACAAAATGTAGTACGCAAACCCTGATATGTAAAATCTTGGTAGGAAATGCTACAGTTAATGTTTAGTATATAAGCAAATACTGTAGAGAAGTTTTGATGCGCGTGATCTATAATAAAAACTTTTACTGGCAGGATTTGATACGTAAGAGCTTTAATTAAAAGCTTTATTCTAAAGTTTTGATACTTGAGCGTTTTAGAAATAAAATGTCAGATAGTTAATTAAAACCTTAACTGAAAAATTTTAATAGAATAACTGCATACGCGAGTAAATATTTCCATTTAAGAAAGTCATAGAGAAGTATTGCTAAGTGGGCACACTTAGCAATAATAGTAGAAATGTCGATGTGTGATATTGGAGTTATATGTTTCACAGAAAACGTCACAGTCAAGTAATGATATATAAGACCTTTAACAGAAAATATTACTGTTCGTTTTCATGTAATAGATTTAGTAGAAAATGTTCCAGTCACGCTTTAATGTTTAATAGCCTTAAGATTAAAGGTTACAGCTCAGTTTCCATATCAAAAATCTTTATTATAAACTACCACTGTGGAGTCATTTTCAAGTATGATATTTGATATCTTTATTAGTAAAGGTCACAGCCAGGCTTTGATTGAAAGAACATTATCATAA
>NW_013666144.1:332129-385997 GCF_000517525.1 Limulus polyphemus
CGTCATATAACATTAAAATAAGTGTTGTTGTTTTTTTGTGTGTTTTTCACGCTTCACTTCCAAATATCAAGGATACTGAGTACCGACTAGTTTCGAGATCGCTAAAAAATGAATATTTCGTTTTGTTATCTCCTCTTTCTTATAAAATATAGAGATTTGTTTTTTATTCGTTTTTAGAATTTTCACGTAAAGTTACACAGGGGTTATCTGCAAATAACTATCCCTAAGTTTGAGTTCTTTGAATTAGACCGTCTCTCTTATAGCACACCAACGGCACGAAATGGCGAAAAGCGATTTTGTATCAATGAGATACAAACCATGAACAATCGGATTCTCAATACGGACACTCTAACCACTAGGCCACACCTTACACAATGTAGATAGATAAATTTGAATCTTAAAATGGAGGTTCATCAGATATTCTGAAACAGAAGTAAGAAATATTCAAATCATCTTCTTGATTGATTACTTCAGCTGTTAATCTTTGCATTAGTAATCATTTAAACTTTTTTCATGAATTTTTTTTTTCAAATACCCGAATTATTACTTTGTTTATTGAGTAACAGCATAAAACTTTGACTTGCAAATCATAAAATAAGAGAAGTTTCCCCTAATAGGCAGGTTGAACAGAAGAATAATATATCAAGTCCTTGTCCGCTACAAGACGACTTCAGGGACTGCATACAGGTTGAACAAAAGAATAATATATCAAGTCTTGTCCGCTACAAGACGACTTCAGGGACTGCATACAGGTTGAACAGAAGAATAATATATCAAGTCTTGTCCGCTACAAGACGACTTCAGGGACTACATACAGGTTGAACAGAAGAATAATATATCAAGTGTTGTTCGCTACAAGACGACTTCAGGGACTGCATACAGGTTGAACAGAAGAATAATATATCAAGTGTTGTCCGTTACAAGATGACTTCAAGGACTGCATTTAGATACCAATGAAAATATATCGAAATTCATAGAAAAATAATATTTGTTGTTTCCACCAAAAGTTATGTAGCTATCAACAGCCGCTAAAATGTACAAAAGTTACGGTTTCTCTGTTTATAACTTAAAATGCTTAATATTCAGTAATATTGTTAGAAACCATCAATTATTGAAAACAAATTAGTAAAACAATGGGAAATTCTTAACGTACTTTAGTTGCTTTATAAATTTATGACCATATAGTAACAATAGTTGATATTGCCTCCAGGATTATGATCTGTTGATATTTCAGTGACCATGCCGAAGTCATGTCGAAGTAACAAGTTCTGTAGCATAATTCAAATATTTCCCTTTTCATATATTTTCATATTATGAAAAGGGATTAAATATTTGTTGTTGTTGTTTTATTAGCACACCAATGTTTATCAACTTTTGAGTTAGTTCTAGCATTTAGATTTTCTTTCTTTATTTGCCTTGAGGAAATTACAAAATATAAAAGTTCGCATTTGATGAAGAGCAGTTGAGTTCTGTTGTTTCTGAATTTGAAAACGAAGAAGGTTCTTAGTTCACTTTGAGCTCATTTTGTTAGTATTTTTACACGATACATTTTGTATTTGTTTCGATTAATGTTATGTTCTTTGTGTCTCTAACCTGTGTATAATTTCTCTCCTATACTTACTTCATCGAGTCTTTGTACTCTCCATATCTACTTCTAAACATGTATTTAGATAGAGGCTCAGAGATGTAGCTTCACAAACATAAGGAAACATGAATAAGTCGTATTATAGTCCTAGAAATGTTCTACATTCTCACATAAGTCCTAGAGATGTTCTACATTTTGAGATAGAGGATCCCACTTCAGTTGTCCAAACAAGAAAGGTTTACATTCGACATTATTAACGGACTCTGAGCCTTAGAGGGGTTTGCGTTTGGCTATCTGCCAACCTTTCGTTCTTAGTGTGATGATCGGTGTTGTCATATTGTGTTTTAAGTAATCATACAAAGAGTCCTTTATTTCGGATCTTTGATATCAAAGGAAGAATTTTCCACGTACGTTACTTTGTCACGCATTAGAATTAGATTTATTACATTAGTTTTGAAAATTTATTTTTATTCTTTCCTATTTTATCGATTTAGGGTACATAATGACCTTAAAACCTAAACTATGTATTGTTTTTTGTTGTTTTTTTGTGAAAAGGAAAGACCTGGAAGTTACAACCGTTTCCATGAATACTTATACTAAGGCTACTCGTTTTAGAAAATATGCCTAAGTACGTTCAATAACAGTACATTTGCACGTTCTAGTGAAATTTAACATCAGAGGTCATAAAGGTGTTGACATCCTCTTCCCGACAAATAGCAATTCACAAGTAGATTGACTTTCTGAAGACAAATAATAATGATTCTATTGAATTTTAAAACAAACATTTTATTATCATCCATAGAATTGTTAATTATATATAACATCGACTCAAAAAAATGTTAACTCACAATAACACTCATCTGCCAAAAAATATTACAGCTATCCTTGGATAATTTGTAATTCTTCAATGTATTATCTCTTATAATACAAAGAAGTGAGTACGTTACGTTAAAACGATTTTGAATATACAAATCAACAAGTCTTGTAATAATCACAGTTGATATAAACTTGCGGTGGAAGATACATTTGTTGGATGTGTCGTACTAAAAATGTATCGCTTTTGGGAAGGATATGTAACAACTCTTTTGGATGCAATATATTCTTACACTCGGAGTATAAATATGTGTTCAGATCGAGTATTTACAATTTACCAGACGGGCATAGGTCTTGTTAATGACATTAGAAAAAAAAGGCTGTAGAAATACTTGAGGTACTAGTACTATTCAGAAAGGGCGTACTTCAGTTGTGATAGGCAAAGTGCGGCGTCTTCAAACAGATAAGCATCCACAAACACAAAGGTCAATGGCAGAAGTCGTCCATGTGGACCAGGCAACAGTACACAACATAATCAAGTAGTATCTCCTTCTGGAAACGAGGCCAACAGGCTATGAACTCATCAAGGTAAGGCTTTCTGTCATACCTTCCGTTCAACCGTTGCATATCTCAAGCAGTTTGATAAATAAACATGTATTAATATTATTGTATACGAATACAAACCGGTTAAGTCACAATCGGACTGTTGAAAGGGTCACTTGGAAACCGTCATCCTCGTACATTCGAAGTATTATGGAACACCTGCAGAAAGAATGATGTGCTTTAGAGATAACGGCCTTATGACGGGGTATTTTTCAAAGGAAACTACGTTGCATGACACAGTCTTCAGATGATCGAACGTTGTGACATAGACTGTAACGACATAGGGGGTTGAAAAATCGTTTTAATATATCTGTAGTAGAAGGTATACATTCTTTTATAGTGCAGTCAGTTGGATTTCATGATCAAAGTCATAATTAAAATTAGCTCGAGAACAAAATCTCTATTTCAAGATAAAATTAAAGCTTCAGAAAAGTTAGCGAATCCTTTCCACTATAATATATCATTGTTCCAAAGTCAAGTTAAAAAAATCCTAAGCGAAGTTTTCGTATCCTGTCTACTAGATTATATTATCCTTTAGAGGTCAAGGTAACCTTGACCTATTTATTCTTATTCTCTATTTTTAAGACTTTTAAACAATAAACTTCTCTACGTGATATCGAAGTGTAATCTTTTATTGTGATAGATGAACCTGTAAATATCAGTAATAATGGCAAAACAACTGACAAAGTATATACATCATGTAGAATCATAATTACAAACTTACAAACATTTTGTACACATGTTATACTGAAATGTAACACACATTTAATGCCTTTGTTAAACTACTGACATATCAATAAAACGTGATTCTGTCTATTGAGTCGCCCCCAGTGGCACAGCGGTAAGTCTGCGGACTTACAACGCTAGAATCCGGGTTTCGATACCCGTGGTGGGCAGAGCGCAGATAGCCCATTGTGTACCTTTGTGCTTAATTACAAAACAAACAAACAAACAAGTCTATTGAATCAACAGCATGAATATCCGTTAGAGAATCTTGTTGGCCGCATATGGATTTTCACTTTACAGATAACTATGCTTCATATGTATATTGTGACGAGTACGTTCAAATTAAAGACACGTTAAATAGCGTTATGACTGGAGAAACGAATAGCCTGAAGTCTGTGAAAATAATACTTTTAGAAAACAAAAATTGATTCGATGAATTTCACAAGTAGTGATTGTAATTTTACAGAAAGTAACATGTTTAAAACAAACAAAAAATATACATATATAAAACTTGAAAAAAGAACACATATGATGATAATGTTTTCTAAATATGTCCTAACATTTCATATCACTATTATAAAAAAATTCTGTTTTAATCTAAATGAATTTTAAAATATTCAAGTTTTATAAACGTAACTCTTATAATAATTTCTAATTACCTACTCGGGAGTTATGTTTAATAAACTATTAATAACTAAAGACAAATATGATTTAAATCCTTAATTATCGTAATTAGTGAATGGTACATGGCTAGTGTAAAACTTCAAAACAATTAGCCCCTCAATAACTCAGCAGCCAGTCTGAAGGCTGATAATGCTGAAAATCGGGTTTCAATACCGGTGGTGGGCACGGCACAGATAGCCCATTGTGTAGTTTTCAGCTTAACAACTAACAAACAAA
This sequence comes from Limulus polyphemus, assembly GCF_000517525.1. Taxonomy (NCBI): domain Eukaryota; kingdom Metazoa; phylum Arthropoda; class Merostomata; order Xiphosura; family Limulidae; genus Limulus; species Limulus polyphemus. The sequence continues at coordinate 336,757 of NW_013666144.1, forward strand.
CAATAAAATAGGCAAGGCTATAATCGTTAGAGTGTAGTATAGTCTTTATTCGGATTTAATTTGGATCTAGATGTTAGTAACTAGTGAAATATGCTTTTTTGTTCTTACAGCGAAGGTTGCATTGTCAAAAACCAAATGAATACATTGAAAAAAAAAGGTTTGCTGCTACTCCCATCAACTTAAACAAAAGGCCGCATTTTAGTTGTTCCCAAAATATCCTGTGGCTTGTATATTTCTAATTATTTAACGTAAACAGTATTTTCACTGCTAGATATAATCGACTATTTAAGTTTAATGTGAGTGTTATGATTAAGTTATTTTTAAAAGTCATAGTTTATCGCAGATTTGTTTACGTAATTATGTACGAATCATACATTGTGTGGTTCAGTTGTTATGAATTGGCGCTTGTTGTATTATTGCGTCATATTACTAGAACCTTCTAAATTTTCTCGTGGTTTTGATTGAGTATTATGGCATCATAATATCTTGTAGTGTATAGAACGTTCTTGGCCTCGGTTGGGATAGACAGATAGATAGATCTAGACAGAGTGATAATGAGTTTAACCGAAAGAGCATATTGTGGCAGTTATTAAAGTGAAATTGTCGTAGATTTTATTGTTATATCAGAATAATAATTTGTATATTTAATTGTTTTAGAAATAAGCCTGTGACTAAAAAAAAAACAATTTTTTTTACAGCTCTGGATATAGCTGTGGTAGCCAACAGTTACAGTGGTGATTTTAAAGTGAAAATATCACAGACTGTATTGTAACAACAGAGCAAGAAGAAGAATTCGTTTTATCAAATTGTGTTCTAAAGTAATTGAAGCAGCCTCTGTGGACTTTGACGAAAAAGAAACAATTATTTAAAGCTCTGGATACAACTGTGACAACCAACATTGTAACGAACATTTGTATATCCATTTGACTTGTTTTATGTAACAAATGACCTATATAAATATTATTCTGACCACTACTGTGTTGGTTGTATCCCAGCTGCCCTGAAGAGCTCTCAGTTGACCAACACGCGCTGTTGGCAATGAATATGGTGAGCATAGTGTGGTTGAAATACTATTATTATACATTTTTTCTAATTCGTGAACATCGCTAAAATACTAGATTAAGAAGTTAGTATTAAAAATTATAATAGGCCTAACATAATGTTTTATAACAAGAATAACGGATTATAATCATGCTTTGCCAGCTTTTAAAAGGTGTTCATACCATAGCAATTCCACTTATATCTTCCTTATTTACCCACAGCTACATGAGGGCTTATAATGCTAGCATTCTGTGTTCGATCCCTGTGGTAGTAATGGAGCAGATATCTCATTGTGTAATTTTGTGTTGAAACAAAAATTACTCTCATATTAAGAAACTAAAAAATGACAAATTTTAGGGTAAATAATATTTTGTTAAAAGTACAATCACAGTTACTTCAATTATTTTAAGAAAGTTGGAAACTCATCCGAATGAAATAAATTCAACCAGCCTAAACACCACTTCATTAAATTACAGTATATTTTGTAGTAATATTACATTTTTCCCAATTATTTACTGGTCGTATCGGCTACCAATCATGACATGAATTGATGATTTGATCGCTACAATCTTATCGTTAGTCAATAGAGCCGCGCCACTTTTTTTTTTTTTTTTTAGATTTGATTTTCAGTAATAGGAACTCTATAAATTCAGCTTATTAACTTTGCTCATCAAGATTCTTTTCATAATCGTGACACCTATTTAAATCTCTCTAATCTGTTCTAACTAAAAAAGGCACTTGATTTTTTTCCCATTCTCATTTATATCAGAAATATATCTTTATTGATTGTCAGGTCTAGCGATATTATATTAACGTCTGCTCAGAGCGGGTTATATACTTAGAGCGAAACTAAAAATCCACATGACCATCAGTATAGCTAATTAACTATACGTTTCTTACGTTGCTATTCGTAAAGAGTAAAATGTATTGTTTCATCAGCTGTTAACGTTATTTTTGTCCGTAATCCCAATAATATCCTAGGAGGATCGGCTAGCTAAGGAGATATAGGTTATTCCTAAATACACATATTGAGCTAAAAATGTAAAATATGCAAAACAATCTCATCTCTATAATAAGAATATAATAATAATAAAATAAATTAAAAGTAATAACATTTGATGTATTAATCAGTCTAACCAATAGTGTTAATAAAAGTAACAATAAATACTATAGTATACCTTACTTAGTTATCATTTCGATCGGTAACAGAAGCTTCCGAGAAGGTTTTGATATTTTTAACCTTGTGGTACTTTCCAGATGACACTTTGTTACGAATATCTTGAAAGCCAAAAATTAAAAATATCTATAACTTATATCAGACTGATTGTGTATTTTTTTCTCAATCCTGACATATAGAAGTCATTCATATAACCTAATTATTATTTACCACAGAGTTTTAAAAACAGAAGCAATTTATTCATTTTCAAAGCAGCATATCCTCAAACTGATTAAACTAGATTTCATCAACTTGATGATTACTTATTAAGGACATTTACTTCATCTATCTAAAACGTCTAAAGGCAATCAAAACCTTCTAATGTTTCATATTTGACTGAGCACCAAAAGTAAGAAAATACTATTCAGGTAAATTTATTCTATATGGGGAGTGACAAATCGAAGTATACAGTTCATTTGATTAATGTTTAAATGAAACGAAGATTAAGTTTTGCATGGACAGGACATGGGTAATTCTAAAGAAATGATATATCTTACACAATAAAACACGATTAAATGCTCTGTGTGTGGAGAGCCCAGTCGATGTTCAGCCATTTTTCTACAAATAAATGTGTACCAAATTAAAATATTTATAATTCATACCTTCTGTAATTTAATTTACTTGTTTTGTTTTTAAGTCAAAAATTGTTCAATGGGTTATATGTGCTTAGCTCAACGTTTGGATCGAGCTCCAATTTTTTATATTTATAAACTTTCAAACCTATCGCTGAGTTATGGGGGTGGGGGGAATTGAAGTGGGTATGTTCTACGTTCGTGATATTTCGTAAACTATGATATCTGCTAAGTTTGAGAAAGACTATTAAAGTTAATTATATTTATACCCATCAGAAAATTATAATTTTGTTATTATTGACTACAATTAAAAGTGCATAACAAATGCGACAAAAAACTATTGACCATAAATACAAAATTTATTATGTAGTCTGTTTGTTCAAAGTATATTCACAATTATTTTGAATTTTATTTATAGTTTTATTTATTTATTTTATTTATAGTTTTTTATTTATTTTATTTTATTTATAGTTTTATTTATTTATTTTATTTTAGTTATAGTTTTATTTATTTATTTTATTTTAGTTATAGTTTTATTTATTCATTTTATTTTAGTTATAGTTTTATTTATTTATTTTATTTTATTTATAGTTTGCAACTTATATAATAAGTTCAACCAGCCTAAACCTACTTATCGTACTAGACAATGTTTATCGAATCGTTTTCATGGTTAATAGCCTATATGATTAGTAATTAGACTTATGTGATCTATAGATCACTAAACATGGCAATAATTGGCATTCAATCGCCAAAACTTTACCTTAAGTATATAAACCTATCGAAACCGAGGAGTCGGATTTTTGGAAATTTAAGTAATAGAAACTCCACAAAATAAAAGCATTCAAATTACTCATCAACGTACTATTTGTAATCTGATTTTGATGACATCTGTTTAATATTAGGAATAAATCTGTTACCTCTGAACAACAAAAAGTATTAAGATAACGGTCGTTCTTCTACTTAAATGGGATTACTCTGAACAACAGAAATTATTAGGACAACAAATATTTGTCTTGCTCACCCGGTATTACCCAAAACAACATAAACTATTGGGGTAGCAATTTTTGTTCTGCTCAAATGGGATTAATCTGAATAACAAGAAATATTATGATAGTGTTCCTTGCCCTGCACAAGTGAGGTTACCCTGGACAACAGAAAGTATTAAAATAGCGATCCTTATCCTGATCAAGAAGGATGGATTACTCTGAACAGAAAGTAGTAGGATAACGATCCTTGTCTAGCACAAGTGGGTTTCGAAACAAACTGGAGCTCCATGTGGTGTATATTTTGTTATTTTACTATTAGCAAATTTACCTTTCTTTACAGTACAGAGTTCTGCTAGTTAAACTACACATTGTATTTTAATAATTATAATATTTTGATAAAACAAAATAATTAGAAATGTGATGGGTATAAATGCTGGATAGTGTAGCGAGTGAATACATATTCAACTATCCAGACAAATCCACAAACACACGTTTATTTAATGGTTTTATTTCGTAACCCCTATCGTTACTGAACTGAAGAATACGAATACTAAGGTAAAGCACACTTTTAAAAGTACACTTAAGGCTAAACTAAAAAGAAAGAACTGCTAAGCGTGACCGAAATAGTAAAATATACTTTTAGAGCTATCCGAACATGGATGTGAAGTAATAGTTGTGTAAATTAACTGGTATTTGCTGAAAGATCTACAAAGGAGTTTTAAAGTTTATAGGTATACATACTGTCTGATGACTGTGTTACGTGGCAAAATAAGTAACACATTTTCTTAAAACGTTTTGAAAGAATTAAGTGACACATGACAGTCATAGTGTGATTTTAATCTGTTTTCTCTTTTTTCGTTGATGTTGTTCTTACCAATATTTCAAACATTGCCCTATACTTCTTTATACTAGTATTTTACAAATTTAATTTTTAACTAAAAAATGGCTGGGCATGACCTATGCTTTACGTGTGCGGGCTGTAAATCCGAAGGGTTCACAATTCGCGACCGTCAGCTGCAAAAACGCGCTCTAAACTTTGGGCTCGTGTGTATGAAATAAGAGTGACGGTGAAATACCAATATTCGATCACACAAGAGTAGCCTAAGAGTTGGCGGTGGGTACAGTTGTTGAGTTGCCCTCTCTCTCTAGTGTATCCATTGAACATTAACTTTGCATGAAAATTTTAAACAAATACAAAAAATAACAGAAATATACCTTACCAGTAGAAAAGAAAGAATAATTATTAGTTCGTAATGTTCACGTATTTGAAGAGCATTAATATATAATAGAAGATATATTACCGATTTCTGCCTAATAAAACTGTAAATGCAAGTAAAGATACCAAGCGATATTTGAAAATTATTACCACAATCAGAGTATGATAACGTTATTACCACAATCAGAGCATGATAACGTTATTACCACAATCAGAGCATGATAACGTTATTACCACAGTCAGAGCATGATAACGTTATTACCACAATCAGAGCATGATAACGTTATTACCACAATCAGAGCATGATAACGATCAAAGTTTTAGTCGATACATTGTAAAATCACGTATTTCTTCAATCTTCCAGCCCTAGTGGCTATAGTTAAAACTTTAGTTTATGTCAGCGATCTTTAACTAGTGCTTGAAAATATGGCTAAAGACAAAATGATTAATTACACTCTACGACTATCCAAAAATAACTCTCGTTATCTCAAACTGAATCATGAGAGGATTACACATACTAAGCTATAGAACAGAATGAACCTACGCTAAGCTGCTTCATTTGCTGCATCTCAGATAATGAAACCCATCCGTAGTGAGAACATCGGTTTATTTCAAAAACAGCATAATCCGCAAAGAGCTAGATTTAAAACGCTAAATCTCCTGATAACCTTGAATAGAACAAATAGTGTTTGTAGAAATTCCACCAGGGAATGTCGAACTCGACTATAAAGCAACTTTAATTGCTTATTAATGCGTTGACACAGCAATTCCTACAATAAAGGTAGAGAATGTTTGATCCTTAGGATTACAACTACCTTGTATAATATATATATATATATATATATCAACACAAACACCACATACAAACTAATGAGCTGGTCTATGAGAAGTGTTCATGAATGTGTAAGAGCGAATATCATGAAAATAGTGCCCCCCCAGTGACACAGGTAATTTTGCTTGGAACAACTAGGGTACTCAAAGATCATTCAATCCCTCTTTACTCTTGCTCTTGATTAAAAGGTGTTAAGAATTACTACGCGAATGGAAATAGAAACTGGATTGATTTTCGTTTGACCCATACCACCGAGAAAAGGGGAAGTTAGTGACACTGCAATAAATTTGAGGGCTTATAAGCTAAAATTTGTGGTTCGATATTTGTTGTGGGCACAGCGGTGATAACCCATTGCATAGCTTTGTGCTTAGAAGTAAAATAAGGCAAATTATTTCTGACTCAGGGTATTCAAAATAACCAACTTTTACGTTGCACATATTTTATATATATATATACATATATATATATATATATATGTCAAATTAAAAGATATTCATCTGAACAGTTTTCGTTTGTTTATTTTATCACCGGAAAAAAAGGAAAACATAACAATGAAAAGTTCCAAGCCCATTTTCTTTGATCTAAGCCTTCAGTTAATACTTATAGATGTAATAAGAATATGAAAATTATCTTGTGAACACATTAAATGGTATTAACTCTAATTTTATTTTATTACCATGAACTATATTTAATATTTTTGTTACCCACACTTTTGTAAAAAAAATTGCTTAAAATAGTAAGACAAAGAAAATGTCTTCTGAACAACTACCTTGATAATGTGCAAAGTTCAAACAATCAGAGCATTTTTTATCCAGTGTAGCTCGTCTTAAACCATTTCTTTTTGTTGTTTTTGTTGATAAGCTGCATTAGAAAACCTTCTCACAAAATATATAACACAGTGAACAAAGAAACCTACGAACCGACCTACTACTGTCAAAACAACCTAGGGAAAATGTTGTGTAACAACAAAGACAGAATCGAAAAGTACAGCGACAGTGGTGTTAACCAATTAACGTGTCAAGACAGCAATACTATGTATATGGGTCAAACAGGACGTTCCATAGAAACGAAAATTAAAGAACATTCTATAAGCTGGAAATTATGGAAAATGGATTCAACCTTTGCATCCCACCTTATTGAAACTAAACACCAATTTGATCCGGAAAAAATTATAAAATTTTAAATATATGGTAAAAGGTACAAATTAGATAGTCAGTTCGTTCGTTTGGCATGGTAGGAATTTAAGTTAAAAGTATATTTCATTCCAGTCAGCTAAATTTTTGAAATAAATAAATAGAAGTGTAAAAAACAAATCCAGAAAAAGTTCTAAATGACCAAACCAACTTAAGTTCCTCCTCACTTCTTACCAAATTTGTGTCTAAGTGAATGTCAAGATCACTTCAGGTTCTTTGCTTGAACATATATATATAAGCCCTGTTACAAAACTTTTCATTTTGGGCCTGTTAATGCCTTTACTGGCGAAATCATGGTCGTGAATACATGATGTATCTGTGAAACGTACAATTGTTCTGTTTTTCCTCAATTCTATAAATATTTGAAATGTACCTGAGTAATTAATTAAGTAATTAATTTCTTGCTATTCAAAGTGCAACAAATAATTAAATATAGTAGTTTTTTATTATTTCGTATAACATATTGTTATTTCCGCACAAAGCGTGAATCTTGAAAATCAAGCACAAACTACTGTGATGCTAAAACAATCACTCGAACAATGCTAAAATTCAGGAACTACAAAGCATTTAATCATGGATATTATATCTGACGTTTGTATGTGGGAGTTTTGGAACCATTTACATCACATAAAACAATAATGTACCTATTATAATAGATCCCATTGATAATTATATATACCGTCATAAATTGCGTACAATTTATAGTGTTCAAAGCAATTTTATGGTACTTTCTGTTTTAATATCCTAAACACTTGCAGTTTGATATTACTATTAATATAAAGTTTATGACAAACCTAACAAATTGTTTTTTTACCGTTGCCTGGGAAAAGTAAGACCAATAGCCAGAACAAATCCTCCTGATGTGATTTTAATGAATATATGATATACATATTATGTAAATTACGATCATGACGTTATACTTAATCTATTCTTATTGATATGATTCAAAATGTTCTTTAATCTTCTTTTATTGTTACCAAATTTACTTTCATGAGCATTTAAAATATAGGATATAGGTATTTCAATAATCTAACTTCAAATATCTTTTAAACTAAAACCAAATTATCAGATAGGTTTGTTTGTTTCGTTTGTATTTTCTTAAAGTAAATTTAGGAAAACAAAAAAGGTACAAATAGAATAAATTCTTCCCTGTGGTTGGAACTTGTGTTTCCTGAAAACAGTCACACCAAATGGTGTTCTTCCCTAGTGTCTGTCTGTCTATAAATTATTTACGTATTCAAAAGTACTTGCGTGTACATTCTGCGTTTAAAACTATCGTTATTAATATTCCACATATATTCAAATTTTTTCTCAAGTTATAATTATAAATATTGCTCATGACTTGCAAGTGTCGACATTTACTCTTCCAGTATCTTAACAAGTTAGAAAAGTTAGTTTAGTGACCAAACCCTGACTGCAACACACACTCAAACTTTGGGTGTCGTCTTTTCTTTGTCACGGTTTGATGGTGCATGACAGCAAAGCTGGTGAAGCGTGAATCCTTTAAAGATAAAAATAAAGTGAGTAGCTACTTTTTGTCTTTCATTCTTTACTGATCTAACTGGATTCATTACACCTGCTACCAGACTGCGTGCTTCGCTAGATTCTGCTTCATACATCCCACAACTTAATGTTTCTACCAAGACTAAGCTTATCCGCTTTAACAATTTGAGTGTTACAACACAGCTGACCAGATACTGAACGAGCGAAAGTATTTACGGATCATCGACTTGCAATAAACTATAGTTGAAACTATGCCTAAAGTGAACACAATAAAAACGGGGATAATAAGTTATAATGACACACTATATAAAATATTCAAAAAATTACTGAGAATAACTATGATTAAAAGCAGAAAAAAATGAAGATAAAAAATAAATGGCTTGGCTAAACAAACAGAATACTGCAGGAACGATTCTCTCATTGGTCGAACAAAACTAATACACAATACTAAACTTAAACAGCGTCATCGCATATGATAGTATATTTGCAAACAAACATAGTTTGTGACTTCTATGTTTTTCCATGTGGTTGTTGCATCAGTAGAACCAGAAAGCCAGATCAAGCGGTCACCAACACTCACGGACCAATGAGAATGTTGAGAGAGTCTATACTGGCGACAAATTAAAAGGACAATGTTTACAAAAGATTATTATGGGTTTACCACTTCATGCTGGAATCATAAGAAAAATACCCAGAAAGTACCGAATTTTGAAATATAAAAAAATGTAGTTAAAATTTTAGCATATCACAGCTTTCTCTCTTCAAACTAAACAAACATTTACTGTGAGACATCATGATTTCACTTGTTTATGATTCTAGGTTAATAGCTTACAAAGTAAAATCACATGTATAAGCTCGATATATATAAGCAAAATACAGTAAACATAACCATAAAAAGTAAATTGCAGTATTAAACAATAATGCTTACATCAAGAAAAGCTTAAATAAGTTCAATGCAATAGAAAAGAGATCTCAAGAAAACTCAAGTTACGTAAAGAAAGAGTTTAATTGGTTACAAAATAAAATATTACCTGAAAAGTTGACTCAAACTTTTACAGAAATATCTAAATCTGAAAGCCAATTTATAAGAAATGAAAATATAATTAAAAACATATCAAGAGAAGATGAAATAAAATATTCACAAAATTAAATATTATAATACAAAACAAAATCAAAGGGCTATAAAACTCGGTATATGTAACATTAAGATTCAGAAACAAATATATATGAGCAATGGAAATTGAACATAAAGAATCAACACAAACTTGAATAAAAAGAAATAAAGGTAACGCAACACCTTCGGTACAAATTAAATAAGTACACCAATGAAAACAATTAAGGAATATTTCGTGTTTATAATATTGCAGCTAAGACAAAGCAAATCCACTGTTATAAAACAATGTCAATCACTTCCCTTGTTTAAATCAAACAAGTTATCATTGACCATATGATCTGAAATGTAAATGAATGTTTTTTTCAGTCTGTGTTTGTGAATGAACATTTGGTAGACATTATCTCACATCTTTACAATTCATAATGTTTCATTTCCATATATAGTATGGTCTTATAAAGAGAAAGAACAACTTAGCACTTATGTTGCATATATAAGATCATAGTGTTGACCCCCCCCCCAGTGGCACAGCGGTATGTCTGCGGACTTATACCGCTAGAAACCGGGTTTCAATACCCGTGTTGGGCAGAGCAGAGATAGCCCTTTGTGTAGCTTTCTGCTTAATAACAAAGAACAACAGCAGAGAGTTGATAGTTTCAATTTAATTATGATTATAGTATAGTTCGTGGTATGATTACTACGAACAGCAAGAATATCTTAGCGCTGATGTGAATACATAAAATCAAAGTATAGTTACTATGAATAGCAAGGGTTGCAGTGATGCTGCATCCATAAAATAGAGAGTTTATAAGATATCCTATAGTATCCTCAAATACTTTTCTCAAAGAGTTGTTTCTAGTGTATCTTTAGTGTCTGGAGTCACTTAGCTGAATATATACGATCCATAGGGTTGAAGTCCACTAAGTCAAATATGCACTCCACTGGTCATTTCATGGAATGTATCAATCACCTGAGGCTGAAGTTACCACCATCATAAGGTGACACAAAGGGGCGTAAGATACACACCCTATCTTGTGCATCATTTCTAAGACCATTTTGCAAGGTTTAGAGGTCGATTCTTTCATCAATGTCTATTCTTCCAACAAATAGAGTAGTTCTGTTCCACTCTAAATAAATATCAATTTGTTATATCGACTGCAGAGTGAAGTTGAAAATAATACTGTTTTGCCCACACCCTTCCATTGGCACCATTGCAGGTAAAATTAGCGGAACGCTTTTCAATGGGCAGCCGGTGTACAGAGTGGAAATATCTTATTCAGTACCAAAACTTATAATGACAGTATAAACCAGAACTGACAGATAATAAGTATCTGCTTGTATTGTGAATGAGGCGTACAAGCAATCAACAATTGGTTTCGAAGCATTTCGGTATTCTGATAACGATACTTGGAGTCACTTTTAACATCCTGCTGTGATTGATTGGCTTCCATTTTCTAATGCCTTCGAACATGACTAAGACATCCAAGTGCCTTTTCTGAGATCTATCTTGGTTTGGTTTTGTCAGAGCTATAATATTATATATATTCCATTTACCTTTTAATCATTCTAAGTAGTATAAATAAAAGCATAAACTATACAATACATAACTCAATAAAATAACATTTTATGTAAAAGTACAAAAAATGCAAGAACAACCACAAAAGAAAATATTAATATTAAATTCATTTTCAAATCTCATATATTCTTCAACTTAATGGAAAGGGGATACTCTAACTAGTAGTGTTTTGAAAAGCTTGCTTAATGGTGTTTTGGGAATTCTGGAGGCCTGAGAATGCTTTCTGCTACTGTTTTTCAGTTGATCCTCCTCACAGAGTAGGAATGCCTAGGCCTCCTTCAAGTGGCATCATGGGCCTAGAAGTAATAAAGGCATACCAACACTGTGTATTAATATGAATTCTGGCCAGTTACTTAGTTTCTTTAATTTGTGACAGCTCTAGTCTGATGGTGACGACAAATCGGATGTTTTGGGGTAGCACTATTCCTAGAGTAGATGATGTTGCTCTAGTCATCTTGTAGGTTGGTTTGCAGAGGACTAACCTGGGCAAGACCAGCCATACGTTTCTTCATTTTCTTTTCCTGCTGCAAATGTGACCACATCTCGGCTTGGTGATATATTTGCTTAGCATAATCCTCAGACAAGCACTCCATAAATCAGAAACGTTTTGGAACTGGATGGTTCATAGGCAAGGTCACAGATGTCCTTAACTTTCCAGTCAGTTGATGTTGCAAATTTTTATCCAGAGCTAAAGCCTCAGCATTTGTTGGCTCTGGCTGGTTAATGTCTATACATACTAAAATAGGAGTTGAGAACATTTTGCTGTCATGTCCATAGTAGTGACCCATATTGGCAGGTAGATTATGTCCTACAGATCCATCCTAAATGCTAAATTGATTGTGCTCCAAAATGTTCAATATTGCATTTGTACTTTGGTTGACTTGAACAAAAATGGGATTGTTACATGCGCAACCTAACTAAAACTTTAACTTTTATATACAGAAGAGTGAGGGTTAGCACTGGCTGAAGTGATGTACCACACGTTACACACAACTCTCTTTCTTCCCAAGGAAATATAATAAAACGTAACGTAATTAGATAAGATTTATTACCATTTTAATTTAGTTGCCATTTAGTTATTATTTTAGTGCAAAGCTCCATAATGGGCTATCTGCACTCTGTCCATCGCGGGTAATCGAACACCGGATTATATCGTTGTAAGTCCATAAACATAACGCTGACCCCCCAGGGGATAAAACTTGAACATATACAATCCGTATTTAAACAATGTTTCTCCTTACATAAGAGTCAATACTAGCCATAATGAGCATCTAGAAGGGCAAATCACAAAAATGGAACCCTACCTCTCAGTAACCATACTACACTTCCTGCAGGACTACACACAAAACTATAAATGCAGCTCACACCAAGTGAACCAACACCACATTCTGATTGCTAAGGGCAAATCACTAGTTCTGTGGATTGTAATTGTATACTACAGATCCTAGGCTGACTTCCTAGAAATGTTAAGATCTATTCTAGCCTCTGACTCCTGAGAGCATAGTTGCAGTTGTGATAGAACATATTATTGAACAAGTTGATTACACAGACAAGTATCAAGAAAATGGAGTTGTGTTACCTAAACCTTATATTGTACAAGTAGAGAGTTTAACATCAAGTTCACAAGCTGAAAGGAAATTTGTTTAGAGGATATGGCAAAAAGAATAACCCAAAGAATGTTATGTTATCGCCTTGTGAGAACATGAAGTCTAAGCCATTCAATCATAAAGGCTAGTCTCAATTAACATCAAACATTGGTAATTTTATGTCAGAGAGTATATATATATTACGGAAGCCACTGGAATAACAGTTAATACAAGTTTTCTTTCAAAAGACAAATACTGTTAAATTCTGTTTCCTCTCACTAGTTGGTCAAATAACAGAACTAGTTCTTATCTACATGCTTAAATCATTTAAAGGCTGTGCTGATTAGGCACAACAGCAACTGTTATATTGCCTTTTCCTGCACCTAGACTTTCCAAGCAATTTTCTGCCTGAAATTATTCGGAATTGGTCTAAATCCTCTTTTACCTGATTCATGAAAGAAGACAGACTACTATATTTATACTCTCTACTAGTCCATTTTTTCATTTTAATGGTGTGTCAAGTTTTTATATGTGGATATAATGACCGGATTCTGTAAAGTAGGTGCCTGTAACGCGTTGGCGAAAACGTTCAACAATAAACAAACATCACACAGTTCACTTGTTTTAAAATAATATATTAACACAATTCGAACTTACATAGAAATGTTCATTACACAGTTAATCACCACTGTTCTATCCAGAGCTTTAAATAGTCGTCTCTTTTCGTCAGTTATTTATTATTTTAGAAAACAATTGACAAGATGAATTATTCTCCTCTGCTCTGTTGTTGCAATACAGCTGGTGATAATTTCACTTACGTTACACTTTTGGTTACCACAGTTGAATCCAAAGCCTTCAATAATTGTCTCTTTTCTTCATAAGTCCACACAGGTTTGTTCAATTACTTTAGAACACAAATGACAAGACAAATTATTCTTGTCTACTCTCTTATTGCCATACAATCTGTGATAATATCACTTTAAAATCGCCGATGTAAGCTCTTTGTGGCTAATCTCACAAACACGCAGTCTAGATCTATTTGACTATATCTCTCACTAGCTTCACTTACTTTCACTTCGTTTAACTTCTCTTGCTTAACTACTATATCCAACAAATTTTTGGGCGCGTATATATATATATATATATATATACACATGACGGCAATGTCGAACATTCCACACACTACTATATATATGATGCAACAATACTTACTTAACACAACAACTGAATTACACAACGAATGATTCGTGAACAGTTACGTAAACGAACTTGCAATAAACTATCGCTTCCAAAAATATTAAATGTAACATTCACGCTATGTAAACAATCTAAATCATAACGTTCACATTCAACTTAAAAATGAAACGAAACAGTCATTTATATCTAACTCGGTGTCTGTGAAAGCAACAATAGGTTGCTTGACTTTGTTTGATGATATCATTGTAACAAAATGAAATGTTACTCCGGCGAATTTGCTCACCTTCACCGCAGGTGATGCTTCTCATGCTTTTTCAGAGTGACCAACTGATCTGCTTTGTGGTGTATTGGACGTAGCTGGTAATGATTATTTGCGTACAACATCTCATCTTGATGCAGCATGTATAAGTGTATTCAGCATTGGAGGTTCAGGAATATTAATTTTGTTTTGTATATTTAACCAGAAATAATGTATTTCAAATAATCTAGTAAAGACAAAATCCACCTTTCATTTTATATACAACGAACCACTTAATTATACACTGAAATTGTATAATTTGTATAATCTTCCTGGAAGATTTATATCGATATTTTATCCTTTTTTTTCTAGCACTAATATTATTTTTACACTGAGTACACTTATGGTGTAATTAAAGTGCTTCAAAAAAGCAAATACATCTTTGTCGACGGTTCTTAATACATTCTATGAGGTTTATTGTGTAAACAACTGACACATACATGATGCATAACTGTATATTTAGAAAGTTCCTTTAACCCTGAACCGAGAGTGACCTGGTTTTAATGAGTCGGGCTGCGGATTGAAGGATACTAGTGATACTTGTGAAAGGTTTCAACATTTTTAGGCACGAACGCTTTATAAATGTGATGATAGTCAGTTTCTTTCCTCGGTTCAAAAAGCCACCACGAGAGCGATTGTTGTCTTCCCTCTCGTCCGTAATTCAAGATTAGAGAAAACTATACTTGAACTCTAAGGGTTCCTGTCCTGACCGTTTACTCCAGTTGGGCATAAGACGCTGTTCGTTTATAAAATTTAGTTATTTTAAATTTTTTTCAAACGATACGAAATATTTAAGCAAAATTTATTTTTGGCTGAACAGAAAAATAGAAAAAACACTCAGAACATTTCCACGCTTGTATTGAACCATCTTTAAATAGAAAAAACACTCAGAACATTTCCACGCTTGTATTGAACCATCTTTAAATAGAAAGAACACTCAGAACATTTCCACGCTTGTATTGAACCATCTTTAAATGAAAAGAACATTTAGAACATTTTCAAACTTATATTCTACCATCTTTGAATCTCAATGCCAATAAAATTTATATTATTCGAAAGTTTAAATATTTACTTTAGACTTAAGCTCTAGGGCTGATCACAGCCCTTTATCAAAGCCACCATACGAATGTGACGTTCGATTTGATTTATTGCACATTTCGTAACTCCGATGAAGAGTTATAATTAATCAAAAATTTGCGTTCAAAATAAATAATTATTAATTTCTGAATAATAAAAACTAACAATTTTTTTATTAATAGTTTTATGTGTATAGCTGAAGTGTCTTTTTAAACATAACTTATAAATCTGGTATTGTTATATATATATATATATATATTAATTTTTTTTCAATGCAAAGCGATAAAGTTTCAGACTTTACTATTTCGTGTTTTTTATTTTTACATTTAAGAGTACTTCCTTCCAACTTGTTGAGAATTTGAAGTACAAATATAGGCGCCAAACACCAATAACGTCATTTGTATGTTTGGAATAAAATAATCACACAAAAATAATATAATTGTATTCTGTGAATTATGCCTAGTCTAAGTTTAAAATGTCATAGAAACCAAAATAGGCTAATTCGACTGGTAAATGGTTATCAGATGTTCGATAGTTTCTACTCTCAACTGAAATATTGAACTAATTAATCGATTTTAAAACTGTCTATGTTTTCCTCTGCTACACTTTATCTCAACAGCTTGACCGTTCTCTCTCTCTCTACTTTAATCTAACCTTTCAATTACACTAATATAAGAATTAATTATGCAAACTAACTCTAAAAGAAACAGCGGCTATGGTAATTTCCTTAAAACCATGGCTTGATTATCATACTAAAAATATCTAAGGCGATTATAACAGAGAATTATTTAAAATTTATGTCAATGCGTTTTACATGATGTAATAATAGAACCAATAAAGCTGTGAATGTGTATCTATTATTTATTCATCTATTATGACCTCAAACAGAGGGAGTAAAGCTAAAGAAAGTGTTCATACGAGGCTTTATGAGAAACATGGTATAGTTAAATTACGTGTGGTATTAAGAGGAGCTACAAAACTAGAATAAAGTTTTACTTGGAGACGAAACCTTCTAGATTTGTGGATTATGTACCCATTTGGATAACATAAAAGCATCTAAAACCGATAATATGTTTAATTTTTGAGTGCATGAGGTAATTTTCTGAGTTAACTATGATAGATAAGAAGAGTTAAGCATGAATATTGTTGTCTAACTTCAAATATTTGACTATATATCTATATATAGGATGCGACCTAATATCCCTTCGCCACTTAGTGGGTCCCAATAAGCTATTAATCACGATTCAGCCAAAGTTAAACGAACAAAAGTACGTTAATTCTTTAGCTACTTTCCTAGATAAGGAAACAAGCAGGAAGAAATAAAAGCCAGGACGGAAACAGCTGCGCAAGAAAAAGTTTGGTTTACTCCCAATATACTACTCTCACAGCGGGAATTAAATGTATGCCTACAGAACTAGGAGACAACGAGAGAGACTCGTGAGATTTAATAAAATCGCTTGATCGAATAAGTGTACGATTATTATAAGATTTATGTGTTCACTTTTTATTCCTCTAGTGATTTGTATTATAAAGTTGTTTTTGTTTCCTGCTGGTCCCAATTCCTCTAGTGTTTCCTGCAGTAAGGCTTATCAAGTTTAATGACGGGTTTATGGAACAGTAGTTTTACAAAAAATACATTTTATGCGTAAAATGTTATAAAAAATGTTGTAATTCATAAATAAGAAATAAATACAACAGACAAATACATGAGTGTGTATTTTCTTATTATCATAGCGTAGCATAAATAACTCAGACACTATAAATATTTACCTTAATAAAACGAAAATTAGAAGATAAAGAAAATATGAAATTAGTGACGCAAAGAATGTTTTCCATCTATTTACGTTCTTTCACGAGTAAGCAAATATAATGTAAATAATATAAACGTATATTTAATTAGCATAGCGACGATAATGAAGCTATTCATGTACTTTAAAAACTAAAATCCAGTCGACTTCTCAGCCGGTTGTTCACTACTCTTATATATGACTTATTATAAGGAAGTGTGGAATAAATATTATAGCTGAAACGCTTGTGAATATTTCAATCTTTACAATCCAACTTGTTTTTCATTTATTATCATATTAAATAATATTGTGTTATCACTTACTCTAATACATTTTAAATGTTACACGAAAGCCACGAATTAATATAAACGATGGTATTACATCTATACTATAAACCCCAGCGCTTCAGGAAAAGACAAAACGACAGATTTACGACTTTGTTTCAGACTACTTTAATAACCTGCAACTATAAAATATAAACAATATTCTATTAATGTATTAGTAATTAGAATGTATTAGTTTATGGAAGTTGAGTATGATATAGTATAAAGATTTTGGAGCCTCACCACGTCGTTTCAGTTCATGTCGACACGTCCGACCATGCTCTTTCTAACGACCGTGCATCTCGACAATAGCCCTGCAGCGTATTTTCTATTGTGAAAAACTATTTTGTGAGGTTTTCATACCGAAAGCACATCACTGCGCTCTTTCCATAAGCATTCAACTGTGCAAGTCACGTGATAAACTAAGCTGATATAAAGTCGTGATAAAAAGGCAATGTATCAGAACTACATTTTGACATTGTTTGGCGCTTGTAAGTAGTGTTATGCCGCCGAAAGCGGATCATGTGACAACCTTTTCCGACGCAAAATATTCATACACTTAGATCATAAAAATGTGTTCAGACAGAAGATTTATAATTCCAAAGTTATCCCTTATACATAATAGAATTGTAAAGCAAAGGAATAATAATCGACTTGGCACATCAGGACCATCAAAAAATGTACAACAATAGCCATGGCAAGCAAAGTGCAGCGTTTTGTAACAAGTGAGAATCCACGAAGTAGGTTTGGGACAAAAACTGTTTACGTGGCACAGGCACAACATAATTAAGAAAGATTCTCCGTCTGGAAAAGCGACACAAGTCACGTGTACACAAACTCGACAGTTGAGTACTTCAAGCAGCTGGAGAACGAAACGAATACTTATGCTGTTCCATACGAAGACATACGAGTCAAGTCGTCTATGGATTCCTGTGCGATCGAAACTGTTGAAGCGAACATGGAGAAATCGCCGTCCTCGTAGATGTGCGTATTCAAAATAGTTTTTATATAACGTGTTCAACCCTCTGTATTTCACGCTCTTACTAACCCTTGCTACAATTACATGATGAAGAAGCATAAATGCAATGTTAACATATTGAAATAAGATACTGAAGAATCACAACTAACATTTTCCACTGTTACAATTAAAGTATAACGCTATAGTAATTATAAGATTCCATAAACGTGTTATAATCCGTTTCTCTGTGCTTTTATTCAGCGTGTAATTGTCGATTATGATCCTGTTCAAACTTGTAATAAGCACAGTACAATATCGATTACTTGTAATTGTTTTATACATGCAGAAAAATATATTGGTGTTTAATGTATACTTATGTCTTTAAAGATTCCTAAATTAAAAATAAAATATACAGATAAATTAATCATTGCAACTCAAAGAAAAGAATGGTCTAGGGGTTTTTCACGATGATATAGTATTTGTTTAGTAAGTACTTTCCTCGTACTTTAAACGCACACTTTAATAAAGAAACAAATGTGCACTGAAATTGCACACATACGCGCATAATGTTTCAATTTTTTCGCCGCTTTAAATATATTGACTCTATAATAAAATCAGATTTCCTTACCTTACATCTACATTGAAACAAGTTTATGATAATTGAGGTTGGGTAACGTAAACATCTTGCTCATTCTGAACAACAAATATATTTTCTTACATTACATTTATACACAGACACAGAACGTTTGGCGAACATTTACGCACTGGGGGTTTGTTAACATAAAAACCTTGCTGACTGAGGACAATAGCTATATTTCCTTGCATAAACATCTATACACAAACGTACAAAGTCTGACGAGCATTTACGCCTTAGGGTTGGGTAACATAAAACTTCGCTGACTATGAACAGCAAACATATTTCTTTATATTACATATACACACAAATACACAATGACAATGTATTCATCAAAAGTATGAAACGCAGAGTAGTTGACATAAACAGCTCTGTATAACCTTATAGAGTGACGTGTGCAGAATTGAAGAGATGATTTATAGAACTGGATGCACTATATAACGTGATGCAGAGACGGTGAATACAGGAGTGAGCAGATGAGTAGTAGTGTTGAAGCACTGAAAGTGGCACTATATAACATTATACCTCATTCTTGTACTGGCAGACTCTATATAACGTTATATAGTGTCACATAGAGCTTCGACACTATTACTCATCTGCTCATTCCTGTATTCACCGTCTCTGCATCACGTTATATAGTGCCACTTAGAGCTTCGACACTATTACTTATCTGCTGACTCCTGTACTCACCGTCTCTGCATCATGTTATATAGTGCCACTTAGTGCTTCAACACTATAAATTATCTGTTCACTCATGTACTGACAGACTCTCTATTACTCATCTGCTTACTCCTGTACTGACAGACTTTGTATAACGTTATATAGTGCCACTTAGTGCTTCAATACTATTACGCATCTGCTTATTCTTGTCATGACAGACTCTATATAACGTTATATAGTGCCACTTAGAGCTTCGACACTATTACTCATCTGCTCATTCCTGTATTCACCGTCTCTGCATCACGTTATATAGTGCCACTTAGAGCTTCGACACTATTACTTATCTGCTGACTCTTGTACTCACCGTCTCTGCATCACGCTATGTAGTTCCACTTATTGCTCCAACATTATTACTCATCTGCTTACTCCTGTACTGACAGACTTTGTATAACGTTATATAGTGCCACTTAGTGCTTCAACACTATTAATTATCTGTGTTGGAGCAATAAGTGGAACTATATAATTGAGTACAGGAGTGAACAGATGAGCGGCAGAGCTAGGGCAGTAAGGAGTACTATATAACGTTATACAGAGATGGTGAGTACGGGACTGGATGTGTATATCACGAAGCAGGTCGATCACAATGTATTCTTTAACCGTGAACTTCGAACTGATGAGAGCTTGCAGTATGTTGGGCGTTTTTGTTTAATATACAAGCTATTTAGTTATGTGTTATACTAATGACTATTTATGATACCTATGATTAATTGAAAGTTCAACACACTTTTAGCTCTTAAATGTGACATTTCAGCTTTAAAATGAGCGTTCTTGATATCTTGTTCAAAACTCAAAAGTAGTATTTTAAACAGATCTCTGTTTCTTTGCAGTGTGGGTTACAGTTTGACGAATATTCATGTTTCGGAAACAGATAATGTAATAAACTTGCTGATGCTGAACTATATAACGAAATGTTTTCTGACATTAAATATGTTCATAAATATAAGACTGGAAGAACACCCTCGGTTTTCTTGAGTATTTCTAAGTAATACAAAAACGTATTACTTATACTTGTTAATGACCTACTAGGATCATGGACAGTTGTTTTTTTATGTCAAGAGATCCAAAACCTGTCAACCGAGATCGTTTTACATAATTTATGTTTATTTCAGTTTCTTTCCCAAATAAATTACACATTTGGAAATTTCGTTATTTCCTTTGGTTGGAATGTTTGCGGTCATGAAGTGTCGCCGGGACCTCTTGTTTAGAATCCTGTGGAATCACAGTATTGTGGTCATGTCTCTAGAGGTTAACAGCTTTGTGAGTAGAATACGATACAAGTTTTGATCGAATAAAATCCAGTATCTTATAAATTACTATCATCAAAACGTCTAGGTTCTTAAAGTTGAAGATTTTTGACGACTAAAACAGAGTAGTTAAATCATAATATTAAAACCTTATGTTAAAAAACTCAATTTGTAAGTAATATAGCAAAGAGGCCTAATGCCTACTTTAAGAAACTGCTGTACCAGGCTTTCATAGTTAGAAATCTAGGTTTTATTCTAATCTACTCAGGTTCTTGATAATAACTGTCACTTCGGTTGTGGTATGACTCTCGTGGGTTTCTCGACTGTTATTATAAGATTTTATTGAGACCTTTGGCTCCGAATGTTCGAGGTGGAATCACTGTGTTGTAGGTTCCACTGGAGTGGCTGGAACGGCTCTTCAGACTGCTCTGGAGTGTTAGGGAGGTGGGAGTAAAAGTCACCTGGCGTAGAAGCCGTCGACTTTTTCTACATCCTAGTGACCTGAGAAAAGCATCACGAAACTTGGAAGATATAAGGTTGTAAAGGATAGGGTTGATAGCCGAGTTGGTATATAGCATAATCCGGCAGAAGTAGAGAAGATTGTAATAGACTTCCATCCCCAGCTTTTGAACTTCCATTGGATCAGCCACAATTATCCACACCGTAAACACTCGAAATGGAAGAAGACATAAGAAGAAACTGAGGACAACGGCCACCAGCATCATAACAACCTGGCGACGTGCTTTGGCCTGCGACTGTTCCATTGTTGATGATACAACTCCACTATCCAGCATCAGGTGTTTCGCAATGAAAGAATATACAGTGACCAGAATAAAGAAAGGAATTCCAAAGAATACGGAAGTAATGGAGATAAAGTACATCCGCTGCCAAAACGTTTGTACTAACGTTAGACATACAGGAACGGTTGAACCGTCTACGTATTCAACAAATGTATACTCAGCAATAGCCAGGATAGGGCTGGTGATAAGAATAGATACCACCCATACAATCCCGATTATAACTAGAGCTCTCATCTTAGTACACTTATATCCTGCTTTAAGCGGTTTACAGATGGCGTAGTAACGTTCAAAGCTGATGGCTAGGATGGTCAGGATAGACCCATGAGCCACCGTCAGCTCCACAAAAGGAACAGTTTTACCTGGAAAATAAATAAATGAATTCTAAAAATTCTGATTTGTAACTAAACGATATCAATATAATACAAAATAACCGTTATAAATATTCTTACAAGTACATAACAAACAATAAGTTATAGCGAAATTAAAACATTTAGAAAACAAAGTCCTTCTACAAGGGTATTATTAAATTGTTCTTTTTCTGTATATAGTCTCAAAAAACCTTAAAATCTTAGAGTTGTTTTTGTTCAAGCTATTTTTATTTTTCTTCTTCTTGTTCTTCAATTCATTAATAAAACGTTTTGTCAAGTGGAAGTCCGTATCTTTTCCTATTCTCTTCAAATCTTTGTTCATAAATTCTGTTGATTCAACCTGCTATCTAGATAATCCGTTTCTGAAAGGTTATTGAAATAAGTCAGCTTTCAAATGGTTGACACGAGACAATGTTTATCATTTTCGAGAGATACGTGAGTGACAGTTGACATACTTTGGACTATCAGTGTTGGGCAGACCTCTGTTGTGTTATTAAACGTTTAATCAATATGTCGTGGCTTAAGTCATGTCATTTACTTGTATCTTTTAGGTAGGGTTTCATCATATTGCTTTCTCAGAAAAACTATGTCTACAATTCGCAGTGTTTTGTAGTTAAAAAGAAATTAAATTAGTTTGCGCTTGCTCGCTACTGAACCATCCTTACCACAGAGACTCATATTAAACACAAGAATAAAAACGGTTCTTTTTGTTATAAATTTGATGTAGGGAGAATAAGAATATGTTTCAACTGACTCATAAAGAAAAGAAGATACTTTAAGTAACAATCAATGTGACATCTCAGAAATAATACTAGGAATAAACTGTAGGGCTTTACTGATATTTTATTCTGAGAAGAAATAAAGAGGTCTTATGTTTTAAAAATTATATATAAATTACTGTTAGTTTTCACAATTTCCATTGTTATTGCTGTCTTTTATTGAATATTCTGAAACTATAAATATCTAAAATAGGCCTTTTACAGTTCATCCGCCTCTCAGCTGTTCGTGAAAAACAGTATTAGAAACCCTGAAAGAACGCAATATAGAAACTTGTTCAAAAACTGCTTTCTTTGAAGTTTTCGTAGTGGCAAACTTATCCATAAGTTCAATGAAATACATAAAGTCTTTTCATGCACAATCTGACTTTAGTTACAACTTGTAAATATGACTCTACACGATTTACCAGTATAACTATAATTACGCATGCATGTTCTAAATCCGTTCTGGTAATAGAATATTTGCGTAGACGAGGAAATGACAAAATGTAGAATAAAACAAATTAAAATACGTTTATTGACGAATACAAAAATAACGTTTCGAGCAACAGTCCTTCATCGGGTTTCCAGTGAGGAAAAAACTGCTTTAAAAGAGATATGGTGTAAAAAACAAAACAAAGCTGGAGTGGTTCGAAGGCTTCGGAATATGTTGTTGAGTTAAAACACAAAAAAAAAAGATATGAGAAGTAACACACACACAATAATGATAATAATTAGTTAGGTAAAGTTGGATGAAATAACAAAATCGTGAAAAAACAACATTAAGTTACAGTAATGGCAAAGTTAACAAAATGCATAAAACTAAATACAATGTAAGTAGAACATGGACATAAGTAACAAAACGGTTATATATACAAACAATGAGCGGATTAACGTGTGCAGCGAAATACAACAATGAAAGATATGGGATTCAGATTTAATATCATGAAAAAAAATAGATAATAAGTTTGAGTTGTGGATTATTAACCAAAAATAAACAAATAAATATAAAAGTAACAAATAAGGTTCAGCAATGCGTTTGGTATAACAAACAACCTTAAGTGGTCTAGCTAGTGAATAAGGGGGGAAAAACTCATTTATTGAACATCAATTGTTAAGTAAAACAAAGATTGTTATGAGAAACTGAAGATCAGGTATAAAAGGAAGTGCAGAGGTGTGGAAATGGATCAATCTTCGTTCATTCCAAGGGGGGTTGTTTGTTCCTATTTTAGAAATCAAACGTTTTCTCAGGCTTTCTCATTGCATTACAGTAGAGAGAGCAAACTTGAGTCCAACTATATAGAAGTTGGAGAGGCAGTGTAAAGAGTTATTCGAAGTATTTACTTGTGTCAGAGATAGAAGTAATTCTTGCCGGAGTTAACAGCCGAAAACTCAAGTACTTTCTTGTTTATCATTTAGAAGAAGTGGTTTAACACGTATAACATGACAAAGGTGTAATGAGTTATAGAATTTTAAACATTATTTTTCTGCATAGCCGATTGGATAACCGCATCAATGAACATCACATTCAAATCGAATATTTAAGTCGATTGCTAGGTACTTTGAAATAAGATATAACGGAAGTCTAGAATTAGAGGTGTGTATCTTTGTACTTGAGGAATAGCGTTAGTTTCTTTAGCGAGAGTTGGACCAAAAACTTATATTTCAGAAACAGGTTAGTTCTTTGATTTTGATTTAAAGAACAAGGATAAAACAAACAAAATCACACTTATTTTCAATTAGTTTAAAGCCTTGTATTACACAGTATCCAAACTTTGTTATATGAAACTAATAAGAGCAAGTAGAGGTAATTAAGAAACAAATAGTGAGTTTATATAAAATTTCTGTAAAGTGAATAATCCAAGTTTAGAATCTGAATGTTTTTGTTTGCCATCACTTTGTTTGATTTCGAAATAATTTTACAGTTATCCATTGGAAACTAACGCTACAAACTATCCGTTACTCTTTTGTATATTTTTATGTAGTGCCTTTCATCAATGTTGTGAACACAAACAAACCAACAAAACACGAAGATTTAGATAAATTATAATTCTTATTCCAATTAAATAATTTTGTAGAAAACTTAAATTATGCTAAAATATTGTTACACTTTTACAAGTTATTTAATTTTTGAAACATTAACCTCAGTCTACATATGACTTTCAACAAATAATTATTTTTCCTCTATGGTATATTATTCTATATACTCAGTAATTAGTTTTAACTCTCTCTTGTCACCTTTCAGTTGCAGTTCTAAATGTTACTGCATTCCTTTATACAGCCGAAAACTCCAGAGAAATTTTTACTTTAACTATCCAACAAAAATTTACTCAACTCATGCTATAAAATATCATTAATAACAGACCAGATATCACATACCGGGAAGTATTTAGATGCGCTTTATAGCTTGAGGCACTTAAATAATTTTTTATCCATTGCTTTTTTTTCTAAGTGCTAATGCATTACGAAAGCCCTGTACGCCAATTCATCGGAACGAGCAGCATTCGTTATCTCAGATTTAAAATAATTCTTATAACGAGTTAACTGTGCCATGTAATTAGCAATATTAATATAAGTCAAAGATAATGAAGAAGTGAAAAAAAGTTGTCATGCCAATGAAAATCGCCTAAGAAAAAAAGAGTTTTAATTGAAAGTCCTGTCGTGCAATAAGTTAAAAGGTTTCGTATTAGACAAGTAATATCATTAATGTACTAGCATCATATATTA
This sequence comes from Limulus polyphemus, assembly GCF_000517525.1. NCBI lineage: Eukaryota > Metazoa > Arthropoda > Merostomata > Xiphosura > Limulidae > Limulus > Limulus polyphemus. The sequence continues at coordinate 362,477 of NW_013666144.1, forward strand.
CACTTATGTCAATATTCTGACAAGTGGCACTAATTAGTGTATTTAATGCAATATTTTTAATACTTTCAATGAAAATGGTCCAAAAGAGCGATTAAAGTGAATACATCCTTACTTGTTATGGTAGATCAAAGTAAGAGAATTGAGAAAAATGAGAATAATAAAAATGTCAAATTTGATTTAAATCTAATATTAATCATGAACGAATAACTTAGTTTTGAGAGAGAGTTAAAGAGCTCAGGAAAATTAGGCTTTTAAAAACACACTTTATTTTATTTATTAGATAATAAAATAGTGTCTATTTGGAATTTAGTGAACGAGTAGCTGTGCCACTTCATGTTGGATGTGATGTTTTCTTGTTATCGAATTCAGTTAAGTTAATGATTGGATCATCACAAAATATGATTAGTGTAACTACATTTCTAAGTGTTGAATATTAATTATCTTAAAGAACAGCGATATATTTCATAGTCGTATTTTCTAATAACTTCCCTAAAACAAATTACAGCTGTTCAAATGTGCTTATGAACTGAATTATCAAGAAGATATTTCAAAACTTTTAGGATAAAATAAGTATAATATATTTCATAAAAACTGTCTTTTTTTAATAAAGGTGATATTTAAAAATTGAAACATTTAATAAATAAAAAGAATTAAACAAAAGTTAACAATTTTCCTTTAATTAACGAATTTAAACTATCGCAAATACATTACAGTGAGGATATATTACGGCGAGGTGATTAAAAGTGAAATATTGTCGCTATTACAGACCGGAAACTTTGGATCTCAGTCAACTGGTGGAGAATTACAAGAAGAAAATAAACGATGCGGTCATTAGGATAATATTTCACGCCTATTTCACTCACAACGTCACTCCCACCTAATGAAAAATGGTAGTGTGAACTAAGACTATCGTCATTCAGACTTGTTTCACATTTCAGTACGAATACCCTTCGGGTTATGTTAAATTAACCTGAACTGAATCAATGTTGTGTATTTTTTGTTCAACATTTTATCGTTTATAACTACAATCTCGAATATAAAATAATAGCATTGATTTTATATTTCCCACATTTAGTTTATTCCCTATTTTTGTTAGTCTATGTTTCAAGAGTAACACTTTTTATCTTGTTGTCTGGATTTTTATATCTCTACGTATATCAAGATATAGACCGGATTTCCACATATTTAATACTTCTTATGCTAAAAGGATTGTTTCTTCTTTGTCTTCATGATGTTTCAAATATGCATGTTAAAATGTATACGTATACATGCATATAACAGACTATAAAATACATCAACATTCTCCCATTACAATAAAAACGTTTACATAAACTGAAATACAAACAGAGACAGAGAGAGTGTTGAGCAAATTATACTAATTAAACACTTTTGACAAAGCAAAACATCAATTCACGTGCTAACTACAAAGACAAAAGAACTAAGTTGTGACACTGTTTGGCATACATGTAGTGCGATGCCATCGCAAATGAATTACTTTTGTGAAGAGTATACAATAACCATTACTAACATAAAATATCCATGTGCTCAGATCATAAAGATCTGGAACTTAGAATTTCCAAGACGGGTATATATATATCTTATAATCATTGGAATTGGAAACAACAAAGGAATATGGATAAACTTTCGACCCCAAGACAATCAACAACAGAGACCTGCAATAAGTTGTACACCACCATGGTAAGCAAAGTGCGGCGTCTTGTAAGAGGAAAGGATCCACGAACACAAAGATGAATGAGAAACGCTATCCACGACCTCTAGGCAACAGCAAGCAACACAATCAAGATAAACCTCCGTTTGGGAAAACGACATTTACAAAAGTTGCTTCTACGACATATCAGTTCAATAGTGGCATACCTCAAGAAGCTGGAGATTACAATAGGTATTTTTTCTATTCCATATGAAGACATACCGGTTACATCGCTGGACAATATGCCTATTGTAACGGACGCTGGAAACCCGTTGTTCTCGCACAGTAGATTAATTATGGAAAGCCAACGCCGAGGATTGGTGTAATAGAAACAACGCTGTAATACTATTTTCAAGATACATGATAGTCAGATAAAGTATGACTGGACATAGCAACATGGACTCTAATGACATGACTAATGAAGTTCCAAAATCTTATTTTAATACAATGTACTCAACCTCTGTATATATTTAACTGGTTTAAATCCTTAGATCGTTGAAAATGTAAATCAATTATTTTCTATTTCCGTGTTTTGGACAAGCTGGGTAACTTAATACAAATTATAAAGTCTCTCACTGAAGGTACCGAGAAAAAAAAATCTCCTTTAAGTTTCACACCAAATGTTTGTAAATAGAGATTAAATCTGATAGATCACTCTTCATAATAGTCAAAAGTTTTTCTTCAGTTTTTGTATTACGTTAATGCTCGAGTCTCTGTAAGTAAGATACATTATTTAGATATGGATTTTGTAAAGTTTGTTGATAACTGATTTTTAATCCCCTCTAGTTTCTGCTATTTTTGAGATATTAATTATTCTAACAAAATGAAGTATATTATAATAAGAAACAATAGAATAGCTTAGTTAAAAATTTTGTTTAAAAGTTACCAAAAGTTGGTTAGTACTTCCTCATTATTGTTAACTGATCTTCAGTTTTAACTAGTTTCTGTTAACTCGAGATTTAAGTTCTTCGAACATAATGAAATCCACTATATATAGCAAAATCAGTATCCGGGAAAAAACACACGGTCGTATATCTATCATTTATGGCCCGGCATGGCCAGGTGGTTAGGGCGCTCGACTCGTAATCTGAGGGTCGCGGGTTCGAATCCCCGTCCCACCAAACATGCTCGCCCTTTCAGCCGTGTGTGCGTTATAATGTGACGGTCAATCCCACTATTCGTTGGTAAAAGAGTAGCCCAAGAGTTGGCGGTGGGTGGTGATGACTAGCTGCCTTCCCTCTAATCTTACACTGCTAAATTAGGGACGGCTAGCGCAGATAGCCCTCGTGTAGCTTTGCGCGAAATTCAAAACAAAGAAACAAACTATCATTTCATATCTGTTCCTTATACGTTTCTACATTTCTTGATCAATCAGCACCAAACTTGATACAGTGATACAGGATGACATGAGGAATATCATGGGAAGAGGGGGGGTTGACCCCCTATCTTCTACATAATAAACATCAGTATGTGTGTGTCTCTGTTCCATATGTCTTTCCACAGGATGACATGAGGTAGGTCGTGAGGGAGGTTGGAATCCCTCATCTAATTTCATATTGATAGAATTCTTGAAAACAGCATGTATTTCTTTTCAGTATTGGTACCTCTGTGTATTTTTATTGCACTTTTTTATTTTTATTTTACTCATCCAAGGGACGGGTACGCCAGCTAGTATACAATAAAGAATGTTTGTTTTTGAATTTCGCGCAAAGCTACACGAGGGCTATCTACACTAGCTGTCCTTAATTTAGCAGTGTAAGACTAGAGGGAAGGCAGCTAGTCATCACCACCCACCACCAACTCTTGGGCTACTCTTTTACCAACGAACAGTGGGATTGACCGTAACTTTATAACGCCCACACGGCTGAAAGGGCGAGTATGTTTGGTGTGACGGGGAATTGAACCCGCGACCCTCAGATTGCGAGTGGAGCGCTCTAACCACCTGGCCATGCCGGGCCTACAATAAAGTAAAAAAGCAGAATAATTCATTTTAAAGTTATGCTTAAACTTGAGTAAAAATAAGTACCAACCAGTTATTATTTACCTTCCAATGTTAGTTCCTAGAAAGAAACAAAATAACTTCAAAATGTTATTGAACTTCTGTAAAATTATGGTAGAATTCATACATTCTCTTCAGGCTTTAAGAATTTAAGCTTGCGTGAATAATCGATATTAACAAGAACTTATTATGTATAACCAGAATGTGAAACTGTAAGAACACGATCGTGCTGTAATTTAGTCGAAAGGTAAAGATCATTATGTAAGTCATTATTTTTACGAGCGATAGAAGAGGGAATTCTTCTTTTGCTGTGTATAAGTATCAAATTAATTATCTAAAAATAATAAAAACCGGGAGTTTTGTATGATTCCTGCAACAGTTTACTCTCATGTATAGTGTTTCGGAGTACTTCAGTCAGCTCAACCTAACGCTAATACTATATTTAATACAGTCCCTTAAAGTGGTATAAAATTACGATATTTCGTGCAGTTCTACTTTGTTTTTGTTTTGTTTTGTTTCCTTTTCTGCAATGTTTTTTCAGCTTTTAGCTCAAACTATCAAGTTCTAACCATTTCATGTCGGCTCTATATCTTACATTTTAATTCAATAAATGGGTGATGCGAAGTTCTAACAATTGCTTTTATATTGTATTGTTATTTTTTATTAAGCATATATTATTGAAATCTCCCTTTCTCGAGAGAAAAAAGATAAAATAGAAGTTCTAAACATTTCAACTAGGTATATTTCTTTTGTAGGCTGTATCATAAAAAATTTTTTTTAATTATTTTGACGAATTTCGTAAAACAAAGGTTTTCCAGAAGTATCACTGCTGCTTTAAACAAAGGTTTTCCAGAAGTATCACAACTGACACTGCTGCTTCAAACAAATGTCAACCAACTATATAAGAAATTCGATCACATATATAAAGATATTTCCAACTTCAGCCTTAACGTTATCCTAATTTTCACTGAAACCCCTGTGGATAAATAGATAGATTTTCTGGTTACTTATCTGAGAAGAGCTAAGCCATTGTACATTATTTCCAAATTCACAACAAGCAAGTCTTAAGGAAACACCGGGTATTTCTAAAATTTAATGATGGAGAGATCAAAACGTTTCGACTTTCACAGCTGGTCTAGTATATAGGTAATTTCTGATCTTATCACTTGAGACGTGTAATAGAATGTTGCTAAATTCATTTGATGTCATCTGCTAAATTGGCGACAGACTGACGAGGTAGTTACTTCTTGAAGGCCAGAACAGAAAGTCTTCATGCAAGCTGGCGGTTACTTTGTTGTGTTCATCATTTTTGTTCTACTTAATCAGCTGAACAGATTGGTGTTAATATTAGCTCGACAGAGCTAGCTAGATATAAACATTTCGTCGAACAGTTAAAGCTGTTACAATTTAAACTGACAGATATTTTTCAATTAAAATATTGAGTTTTGAATTCAATGATCGAGAACAGTTTGGAGTGGTATAGTTTGCAGTTGCGTGACATGAAATTAAAGATACTTTGTAATGAGTTAGGATGATAGAAATGTGTTTCAATGGTTAGATACTGCATCCTGCAATAAATTACAAAATTAATTTAGTAAATTAGTAAACAGATATCGGAGCTGAATTTTAGTGTCAAGCTGATTCGTAACCTGTGACCTTTTGTTAAAATATAGCCTATTTGAACTGGTGTAAAATAACATATTTAAATATAGTTCTGTTCCGGAGGTTTCTATTTTGTGTATTTTTTATGATAAAATGACGTATTCAGAAGTGAATGTTGAGTTTAAGTAATGAAGTTTAGCACTCAGGTGTAGGTGTTTGTGTGGGTATGTGACACATGCAAATGCAATTTTAGGAGTGAAATAATGAATTCAGATGTAAGTTTAAGAAGCGAATTTCAGGCGTGTGTTTAAGTATAACTTTCAAAAGTGATTTTGCTGGTTAACTAATACGCCGAGCGCGTACATTTTTGTGGTAAATATATGTTGAGTGCCTACATTGTAGTGATGAAAAATGCATGAAGATGTGATTTTATGATGAAGTAACATACTTCAGATCTAAGTTTTAATGGCGACACTAATTTTCATATATTTTTAATAAAATAGAGGTTTTTATTATTTTCTACGTATTTTTCGTCATTAATGTTCAGTTAGATTTCATTCGCTAATTTGTTAAACAATCCAAAACTATTGTTTTAAATCAAAATTTGGATTTATTTGTTTTAAATTTCGCGCAAAGCTACACGAAGGCTATCTGCGCTAGCCATCCCTGATTTAGCAACATGATATAAAAGCCATTGTTGGAACACATTGTTACCAAAACACACTGGCTTTTCTATATATCAGAAGTTGTTAATCTAACTGATATAATACAGGGTACGCCAGTTTTCGACAATCTATGACCCGCGGCAATGAGTTGGCTGACCCGCTAAAGTTTGGCTTCAGCGTTGCAACCCGTGAGGGCACAATCATTGCTCAGTTTAAATTTTTCGGGCTATGTGAGAAGAACAAAGATATTAAAGGAAAGAGTCACGGCAAAACCAATCATGAACTGTTTATTTTTTGTTGTTAAATGTATTTGGTTACCGAATCATCCTGTTTGTTTTTGCAAATATTGTATTTTGTTTGTTGTATGTAAATAAACATACACATTTAAATACATGTACCGATATCAAAAATCATATGACTATCACTGACCCAACACAATGCTAAATATTTCACAAAAAAATATAATTGACCTGCAATCAAACAAGGTTGTCGACCACTGGGGTACACTGTTGGTGGTTGTACTTGCCTCGTCATTTTTGACGGCTATACGTCCATAATAAAAGACTGTGTGTGTCTGTCTGTGATTTCTATTTGTAATATAAGTAACCACTTCTTTTCTATGTGGTTTTTCGCTAGCTTGCTTCATTGAAAAGATAAGCATGTGCGCACACACGTGGATAAGATGAGTAATACTTAGGTGCACACTCTCAGGGTCCACTTAGTATGAATGCAAAACTACAGATTTCTAGGTTCTTTCCTCTTCGAGCTATGGCAATCATACACACACACAGACCCATAGACATGCCCTTTTATTATTATAGATTATGATTCAATAAAAAATCAGTACTGTGTTATTTAAAGCTTAAGATAATATGTGTGATATTTACAATATGCTAAAATTAAATAATTTTTATTACTTCATTTGTACCTCATCAAACCTTAATTTGTAAATATACCTAAGAATATAGATGAATATTAATATTTATAAATTAAAATATTACTAAATCTATCTCCACATACATGAAGTTATGTTTCTTTTGTATCTTGAATATTGTACAAATTTAATTTATGATAATGCAAAAATATTAATTAAGTGTCCCTTTGCTGTAAAATTTATATCGCTAGTCGAATGAAATTTACATATAAAAATTTTTAGCAATCCTGAGGTTACACATAACAAATTTACTGCCAGAATTTTAACGATTAATGCGTATTTTTCATTACTTGTACAAAACAATTAAATTAAGATGAAGATTTAAACTTTTAACTGTGAGTTATCTTATGAATATCCTACTATTTTCAAAATAAACATGCAACATAATATAAAAGTTGGTAATTCCGAACTGATGAGATTAATATTTATAAACAGATAAGTAGGGTTAATCATCATACTTTATAAGAATGATGTTTCAGCTCCAGTGTTTCTGTTGGAACTACTTATCTTTTTTATCGTCCATTGTGCTCTTCCCGACGGCCATAATTACGCACAATTGTCCGACACCGCAATTTTCACTGTTACGATCCTCTGAGAAAGACAGGAACTTCAATCTTAGAACACAAATTGACAGATTTTCAACATACCTTCCAGTGTATGTGGGCATGAGCTACAAAGACCATTTTAGCCAAACGAAAGACATAGAAGACTGTTGAACTTGAATCGAGGGAGTTGACAATCGAATGGAATTGTTGTATTTCTTTTAGCAACTTTCTCATGAAAAAAACAATAAAAAACAACCTTTTATTCCGAGGTGGAAGCCTGTAAACCATTATTTCTCATCTTGTTAATAGTTCCAAGAGTTACGTCTAGCTTTATTACAGTGACCATTTGGGTCTCAAGGCTCATTTTTTTAACTCTCCGGATGAAATGTTTCTCCTGATTAGCAATTTCAACGTAGCTTCGGAACCCGTTGTTGTCACAAAGGTTGTGGTGTTCAAGTTTTCCGCTTTCATGTAGAACATTACATACTTCCTTAGTATTCCGTTACTTCAAAATATATCTAAAATAGCGTTAATGTACGTTTCATTCTACCCATTGTACAACATTAAATGTCCTGAATATCTGTTTCATTCTATCTATTGTACAATATTTAATGTCTTGCTTCTACAAGATAAATCTAAACGATCGTTAATGTTTATTGTACAGCATTTAATGTTCTGTTACTACAAAATATTCTCTGAAATAGCGTGGATGTCTGTTTCATTTTAGCTGCCCCAGTGGCATAGCGGCATGTCTGCGAATTTACACGCTAGAAACCGTGTTTCGATACCAGTGATGGATAGAGCACAGATAGCTTGTTGGTAGCTTGCTGCTTAACTTCAAAACAAACAAACAATCAAAGCATTGTAACTATTGTACAGCAGTTAATGTCCTGCTTCTACAAGATATATCTGAAATGAGTTAATGTCTGTTTCATTCTAGCTATTGTACAACATTTATTGTCTTGCTACTTCAAGATAGATCCATAATAGCATTAATGTTTGTTTGATTTTAGCTACACAGTGAGGTATTTGGGCTTTGGCCACTTTGAGGATCGAACTCTAAATGTTAGCGCTATAAGCCCTAAAGCTTACCACTTAGTCACTGGTTGACTATAATAAGTGTCCTGTTATTACAGGATTATTTATAAGTTAACATCAATGTATTATTAGTTCCATCCAGAGCATAAGATGATATATATATATATATATATTAAGGTCTTGTCCACTTCAACCGTGTTTCACTATTTTGTGCCCGGTTATCATAGAATCATCTTTTAAGTATTAATAATAACTTTTTTATAAACATGCAAAAAAATAATTCTACAAATATGCTGTGCATGCAACTAAGAATGAAAGATGTTTGTAATATTTGCTTAGCTTTGTTTAGTTAAATATATTATTTATTTGTTTCTTGTGCAAAAGTTTAATTTTCGAATACTGTTAAACTTTTTCGCAGGTAATATGAATGTTTTAAGGTATATATATATTTATATTACTTATTATAATTTTGTATGCTCCAGCGCAAAGATACATGATAGGTTATATGCGTTGGGATCACCGCTACTATCGAACACCATGTTTAGCGTTATAAAATCTCCAACTTATCGCTGAATCACAGGGACTACTTTCTAGTAAGGAAGTTTCAACTGTAGAACAGTCATGGGCGTAAGACTAAGAAAAAGTAAATACCTAAAGTTGTGGCTGATAAAATATATTTAAGTGACTGATTAACTTCATAATATTTTAATTAAACACATATTCATCGTATCCGTATCTACATGTAATATATACTCAGCAACGTTTCACTACATAAAGTTCCCCCTCCCACCCGGTACTTAGGACATTCGAAAACAAACGAATACTGACTGAACATCTAGAAACATCTTCGGGCCACCCAGAAGACCTACAACAAGTCGTACCACAACCGAGGTAAACAAAATGCAGCGTCTTACAAAAAGTGAGAATACACGAATACAAATGTCGGTGGCACAAGCCGTCCACATGCCCCAGGCAACAATACAACATAATCAAGGAGGATCTCCATCTAGACAAGAAACATAAGTCACGTGTATACAAGTTGATTCAACAAAATATAAGTTCAACCGTCGCATACTCCAAACAGCTAGAGAAACGAAACGGCTATTCTTAGTGGTACATACATAGACATATCGGTTAAGTTGCCGGATGCAGCGGCTATGGATTTCAGTTTGATCGGACTGTGAAAACGAACGTTGAGAAACCGTCATCCTCGTACCTAGAGTTACTCTGTAAAGCTATGGACATGACAATCTTACGATCGAGACTTTTACAATGGAAACTACGCCACATGGCTATTATCAAGATACATGACCGTCAAATAGAGCATGATCAGAGATAAAGACATGGACTGTAACGACATAGTGAGACTCCAAAATCGTTTTGTGCATATTAATATCAATAATTTATAACTTATTTGGAACCTGGAATGTTCGTGCAAATGACAAAATAACAATATAAATATTTTTGAGTATGCAAATGTTTAATTAGAGTTATTCTTACTAATTTTATAACATTTTGAAACTTCGTATACATAGCCATCACCAAGTTTAGATTGATAAGAATAAAATAAATGCAAGCAGTCACAGCCACTGCCAACTCTTGGGGTACTCTTGTATGACCGAATATTGGGATTTGACTGTCACTCTTATAGCGATATCCATGGTCCCAAAGTACGGAGCAGGTTTTGAAACAACGGTCGCGTTCCATGAATCTTTAGTTTCACGCTAACTACTAAGTTACACATGGGTCAGTCGTATCAATTCTGAGTTAGTTGAGAGCTATAATTTTTCCTTCCTTTATTCGTTTCTTACTGATATAATCATCTTGATTGTTATTATAGAGACATGTTACAATAGTCTCTTGATGAACAAAGAGACATGGTACGATAGTCTGTTGATGAACAAAGAGACATGGTACGATAGTCTGTTGATGAACAAGGAGACTTGGTACGATAGTCTCTTGATGAAAAAGGAGACTTGGTACGATAGTCTCTTGATGAACAAGGAGACATGGTACAATAGTCTCTTGATGAACAAGGAGACATGGTACAATAGTCTCTTGATGATCAAAGAGACATGGTACGATAGTCTCTTGATGAACAAAGAGACATGGTACGATAGTCTCTTGACGAACAAGGAGACTTAGTACGATAGTCTCTTGATAAACAAGGAGACATGGTATGATAGTCTCTTGGTGAACAAGGAGACATGGTACGATAGTTTCTTGATGAACAAGGAGACATGATATGATAGTCTCTTGATGAAGAAGGAGACTTGGTACGATAGTCTCTTGATGAACAAAGAGACATGGTACGATAGTCTGTTGATGAACAAGGAGACATGGTATGATAATCTCTTGGTGAACAAGGAGACATGGTACGATAGTTTCTTGATGAACAAGGAGACATGATATGATAGTCTCTTGATGAAGAAGGAGACTTGGTACGATAGCCTCTTGATGAACAAAGAGACATGGTACGATAGTCTCTTGATGAACAAAGAGACATGGTACGATAGTCTCTTGATGAACAAAGAGACTAATAAACAAAATTATGTTATTGAAGTATTCACCATTTTCTGTATAATTCTGAAAAAAAAGAACAAAACGGACAACGAATTGTTTGTGATCTAGGACCACACCTTTCAATGTGGTATAATCGTTACTTTTGTTAGGCTACGCATCTTCATTTTTATTAACAATATACTTGGTAGAGATTGATTTATATCAAATAATTATATTTTGTTTTAAATGTATAATAACTTCTTATTTTCTGCGTGTTGTTTGAATGCGATAATAATAATATTGAATAAATAAATATTTAATTTGTCGGAATATTTTGCTGTTACATACTGTACACGCTGAACTTGAGTAAGCATATCGGATGGTTTGTCTAAGAAGCAAATTCCTGTAGCTTTCAATTGGATATAATTTCACAGAAAACATTCTCAGGAGTGAACAGAACGACAAAAAAGTATAAAATATTATTAGATCTGTGGTTTGTTTCTAACTGTCGTAAATTTCGCGTTAGAATCCTTTTCGTTTGTCCCTACGAGAAGTCTGAGTAGCCAATATTTCGACAAAGCACAAAATACTGCTACAGCTTTTTTTACCATATATTGACGTGTATATATATTAGTACTTATTATATCCAATCGTTTTTAATCATTGACTCTAGCTATGTCAAAGCTGAGCATCATTATTAAGTGTTCAAGTTACATACTGTGGCATGTTACGAGCATGGCAAGAAAAGGCTTTCCGAGGAGTTTCGCCAAATACAACGCATTTATCTTTTGTTTTTAGAATTCTTTATTCTTTATGGCTGCTAAAAGACTTTCATCCAGTGGTTTAATTGATAGCTGCTCAGAAATGAAAATTCGAGCTTTTTCTTTGCGAATTACGCCAAATAATTACTAAAATAAATATGGTATAATGATAAAATATTTGTGAGTAAAAATAATTTTGAAATAGAGTTAGAATTATTATTTTTTACTTAAATTTTGTTATTTATATGCAGACCTATACTTGGCACGTGAAAGATGCTCATCGATTGTTGAATTTAAAGAAATACAACATCACTTCAAACAGTAGAGTTTAAAGATACATTCATGTGGGAATTGTTTTTAATTTCAATCACCTTATGGATTTTTTTTCTAGAATTATATCCTTACTTTTAATTATAACGTGTTTTCAAGAATCAAGCTAGCATTCTTTAAGAAAGACTGGATAGGGGATAGAGGTTACTGTGCCCGAATTATGAACCACAAGATACGAAGTTCGCGTCCCACTGGTAACGAGTTAGTTAATATTTGAACTCGCATTAGATATGAGTGACTCGATATGAGTTATTGGTTAGCGTGATCGATCCGCGAATTTTTGGTTCACGTCTCGTAGGTAACGAAATATTGAAAAATCCAGCTCACATTTCTCATGGTGTATTTATGAAAATAGAGATAGCCAATAACTAATGGAATCATCTGGTGGCATTTGTATGCAGCGGATAATATTTATCAAACTCTTGTGAAATATATGATTACAAAATTTCAAAGATACATAGAAATATTTCAAGAAAGATAAAAGTCTCAATCACTTACATTTTTCATAGTGTGCACCCTATTATATTAATAAGGCTAAAACTCTTACAATTATTTAAAAGATAAAATGATAGTCAAAAAGGTTACTTTAGGTTTAACTTATTATGTCCTGGGCTTGCTTTGATATGTAAAAAAGACGCACGATTAATCAGTAAAATACAACAGTTCTTAAATCCGGATTCATAGAGTTAATCAAGTATGCTTAAACTTATTGTGTTTACGTTTATACCAGTTTTAGGTATCTTGTGTCTTGAAAATCTAAATAAACACTGTTGTGATATTTTTTTAACTTGAAAAGTGCCAATTTTATGTTAAACCCAATATACAAATCCCCTACTTCTCAGTGCATTCGGTGGTTCAGTGGTAAGTCAGAGAGCTTATAAGAATAAAAATTCCCGCAGTGGGCAGAGCATAGTTAGCCCATTGCATAGCCTTGCGCTTAACAAGAAAGAAACAAACTCACCTCCTGGTGGCTCGGTAGCAAGTTTGAGAGATAATAACGGTAAATTCATGGTTCGATCCCTATTGTGAGCACAACAAGAATAGCCCATTGTGTAGCCTTATTCTTTACTAAAAAAATAAAACCAATGTACAGAATGTTAAGACTAATGATAAACGTCTTCAAATAGTTACGCTTCATCATGACAGACTGATATAATTATATATATTTACTATACGTACAATATTAACGTGTTACTCAGTGAAAATACTTATATAGTGGTCATAGATTTTAATGAAGTAAATCAATGAAATTTAATCGAAATATGACATTTATGGTAACACATTTAATAACTTCTTCAAAACGATTAAAAACCGAACTATTCATTTATCTAGAAGTAGTTTATCCTTCAAATGCCTCTGTTGTCATGTTAAGGACATATCCAATGACAGGTTCTCAAATCAATTTACTAGTCATCAAATTATTGTGATGACTGCGGCTCATCTAGTTCTCGACATTTAAACAGTGTTACACTTGAATATGATACACTTAGTAAAATGTTTAGGAGCAACAGAGAATCCTTATTTTGTTTCTGTTACTGGCACTTTCTTAAAGTCCCTGAAATTTCAAATATCAGCTAGTGACTGTAGGAAACTGAGTATAAAAACAAACATGGGTTGTCGCTAGTAACTCTAACAGATTTCAAACTCTGCTTTACTGAAGCGTGAGACTGAGGACTATATGATCGATTTTCAAGTACTGGAAATAATGTGCAAAGTGAATGATAAAACAACAACAACAAAAACAATACATTTCTATGTTTATCTGCTATATTCTGTCTCAAATTCCACCCAAACGTCTCAAAGTGCTGCAATTCAATAAAGTAGATTTGAAATTGTCCCTGTAACTTGGCAATATTTTAATGTGTATCAGAAGAAATAAATTGAACACGGAAAAAAAAATGTGGGTCATTGCAATTGCTTCAAGAAACGTAAAGGAAAGAATGGAATCAGAATAAGTACAAATGGGGAATTATTTTAGTGAGTGCATTCAGCAATTGGATTGTAGCTTTAAGAAATAATAAATGGAAGATTATTTTATGTCAACTTGTCGATTTTTTTAGACGGGAAAACAGAATGTAATGAAACCATGAACTCATATTAAAACTCACCGGATACTCCATATAGTAACAATATACGACACATACTATGATATTGAATTAAGTATTCGATGTTTGTTATTGTTTTTTTAGAAAGCTACATAATGGACTATCTGCGCTCTGTCCATCACAGACAATAGAAACCTTAATTTTATATTTCAAAGAACCTGATGTTTGTAAGCAGTTTCACAAACATGTTATCCACATTTGATGTTATTATCAAAATGCGAAATATACTATAAAATGTTTTAATTTATTACTCCATTTTTTTTTCTTCTTGTTATTGAAGCGTAATCAATTTTCTCTTTTAACCCTGTCCATTCCCACACACAAAAAAACCTCCCTTCCCTTATTTAATTATTTCTTCTTGTTCTTTCAATCATTTCCTATTTGGTAAAGTAACATGAGAGTAGTAATTGAATGATTCCCAGTGAGCTTGTAAAGTGTCAAAGGTTTTCTCATCTTGTTCTTTTCCCCCTTTAGTCTGTCGGTCTCAGAGCTTGTTTCTCCAATAAAACCATCACGAATCTCCATAACTTGCAAGAAAACAACGACAGAGCTTTATAGTAAATAACATATTGATGTGACCTTCAAAACAACGACAGAGCTTTATAGTAAATAACATATTGATGTGACCTTCAAAACTACGATAGAGCTTTATAGTAAATAACATATTGATGTGACCTTCAAAACAACGACAGAGCTTTATAGTAAATAACATATTGATGTGACCTTCAAAACTACGATAGAGCTTTGTAGTAAATAACATATTGATGTACCCTTCCACTATTTTCAAGTGTAACAAAACCGATCCCACAGAAACCATAAACTGATTCTTCATTCATTTTCGAGCCTATCATGTACCCTGAGGATCTTTCGGGTAGTGGTACTGGGCCAACGTTCGAATCTGACTCCGTATGTCTTCTTCGTGTGCTGAACTGACCCCCAAGTGGCTTGTCGGTAAATCTGAAGGTTTATAATGATAAAACCCGAGTTTCTATGCCTGTGGTGTGTACAGCATAGAGAGCCCCTTGTGTAGCTATGTGCTTAACAAAAAAACAAAAGCTTTATAGCTGGTCATCAATAATTTGTGACGCATAATTCCCGAAACATCCAGCTGGCCGAGGAAGGCTTAATTAGAAATATTAATAAGTAGCTTTCGCTGATAAATAAAAAGACTTCTGATAATATTAAACGTTTATGAATTATTTAGTAAATTTGGATTCATGAAAATATTACGCATAAACCGAGTTCCAGGAATTTGATTTCGTTATGTATTATCCTGTGTGTGTGTGTATTGATGTGTATCCTGTAAAAGATGCATCTTATTTACAAATGTCGTGGCTTAGTAGATCGAATTACGCCCGTGAATCCGAGGGTCTGTGTTTCACGCCCCGTTGCGCAAAATTTTGTTAATTTTGTTTTACTATCGTCATTGTTCCTATTCGTTTTCCAGTGACCTCTTTGTAGTATTTTAATACGAAAGCCTGTGTATGCGCTTTGCCACCTCTGGATATCTGCGTATAGAGACACGATTAAGTGTGTGTCTATGTTCTATCACCCATAGAAACTTAAGGGGTTAAATAAATAAAGGAATAGTTCGATCCACCTGTTCAGTTCTAATAATCATTACGTTTTCCTGTATAATCTGGCATTATATGCGAATAACAAAATAGTAAAATAATCAAAAGGGCAATTGCTACCACTGTACATTTTGTTCAGCGGGTTCCTATCATATCTGTACAAAACACAGTCCGTGACTGAAAGTACTCACTTGTAAAACATTCAAGTACATTGTTCCATTAAAGACAAAGCACAATTTGACGCGGTGAGTAATGTAGAGTAAGAAAGCTGTCACACATCCAATGAACTTTTTATAAAATTGTTCACTACACAAACTATGAAATTCGATCTTGGCAAATCTCTTTCCTTGTCATTAAATAAGAAGGTGTCACGTGTTCGGAAGTAGGTTTCTAGCAATACCTTCAATCATCATTACGTTTGGTAATAAGACTAATCCCAGCGTGCTACTACAAGCTTTGACGTGCTCGAACATCTGGCGCAGGAAGTTATTCGCCTTGTACTTTCCACTGCTGAATTATGACATATGAAATAAAGACGTATATTGTTGAATTTGGATTTCATTTATTTTTTGTTTCTATATATGGACATTATATACGTTGATCTATCCGAGAAAAGTTAAAGAAATGTACGAACGTGAGTACCGAAATGAGCGTTCGATTAATTTTGAAAGATTTAAATAATTTTAATCACCTACAAAACGGCTTGGTATTTCTAGATCAAAATTTTTTCTGCAAGCTGAAAGCATGTTACTTAACATAAATATTTGATCATTTAACATCAGAAACAGATAACAGTGAAGATCAGAGAGACAAGTATCTTTTAGTGCACTGTCATTAATTGAATATGGTTTTCCTGAATGAAGATCTTGTACAACCAATATTCTTCATTGAACCTAACACGATGATTGATGAGGGTCAACCTTGCGTAGGACACACATGACGTAATATCACTGTAAAAACACGTTTTGACTTAATAAAAACTGTTATATCCTTTTATAATTATTGTGGTTAAACATTAAACCATCCATCACTGAATGTGCAGTCATCTTATTAATCATAGTGTATGACCAAGAAAGACGGTAGAAATATTTTTATCAGTAATCTAATTAGGGAACTTAAGAAAACACAGTTATCATAATCTAAGAAAATAACTAAATAAGTATACGTTTATAATTACACAGGTAAAGAGATTAATAATTCACATACGTCATTTGAGTTTCAAGTTGGGTTCTAATTCATTTATTCAGAACTATCGTATATATAACAAATGAGAAATTCCCGTATGTGAACTGACTTAAAAATACGTTGTCAAGTGTTTCAAAAAATTCGAATGGAAAACGATCATCTGATACAAAGAAATATAAACAAAGTGTTTGTTTTAGAGCAAACCCAAATTGAGCTATCTTTTGAGCCAAAACGCAAATAATAAAATAATATCTAACTTTTACAAAACATAGGAATATTTTAGCCTTCACTCGATATGTTTTAAGTTTATAAAATTAAGAAAAATCAGTCCTGCTGATTAACATGTAATTTAACATCTAACACTTCTACTCGTTAAATTGTAATTTAACAATAACTAACATCTCTATTGGTTAACATATAATTTAAACAACTAAAACCATTGCTGTTTAACATGTAATTTAAAAACAACTAAGACATTTCCTGGATAAGATGTAATTTAACAACAACTAGCATCACTGCTGGATAATATGTAAAATAACGACAACTAACACCCTTAACAACAACTAAAACCTCTGCTGATAAACATGTAATTCGACGACAATAAAAAAACCCTGTTAACAGAAACTAACACATCTACTAGTTAATGTCTAATTTAACGACAACTATCACCCCTGTTAACAACAAGTAACACTTCTATTTATTAATATCTAATATAACGACAACTAACACACCTGTTAACAACAAGTAACACTTCTATTTATTAATATCTAATATAACGACAACTAACACCCCTGTTAACAACAAGTAACACTTCTACTAGTTAATATCTAAGTTAACGAAAACTAACACATCTATTGGTTAATACATAATGTAACAACAACTAACACCCCTGCCAATTAATATGTAAATAAACGAAAACTAACACATTAACTCTGCTGGTTAACATGTGACTTAACAACAACTAAAATCCCTGCAGGTATTAATTTAATTGAACAACAACTAACACCACTGCTGGTTAACACAAAATTTAACGATAACTAGCATCTTTACAGGTTAACATGTAATTTACCAAAAACTCAAACCTCTACTGGTTAACATGTAATTTAACGACAACTAACACACCTGCTTATTTACATGTAATATAACAACAACTAACATCTATGCTTGTTAATATGTATAACTTAACAACAACTAAAACCGCTACTGTTTCACATGTAATTTAAGAACAACTAACACCCTTGCTGGTTAGTATGTAATTAACGAGAACTAAAACCCCTACCGGTTAATGGGTAATTTACCAATATATAACACTCCTGCTAGTTAATATATAATTTAATGACAACTAACACCTATAGTGCTTAACATGGAATTTAACGATAACTAAACAGCCTTGCTTGTTAAGATGTAATTTAACAACACTGATATCCCTCCTGGTAAACATGTAATTTAATAACAACTAACATCCATGTTGGTTAACATGTAATTTAAGAACAACTAACACCTCTCCTGGTTAATATGCAATTAAATGACAGCTAACACCTCTATTGGTTAACATGTAAATAAACAAAAACTAATACAGCTGCTGGTTATCAAGTGACTAAATAACAAACTAAAACTCTGATGGTTAACATCTAATTTAATCACAACTAACACCTCTATTGGTTAACATGTAATTCAACAACAACTAACACTTCTACTAGTTAATATTTCATTTAATGACAACTAATACCTCTACGGGTTAACATATAATTTAACAACAATTAACACTCCTATTTTAACATGTAATTTAACAACAAATAAAACTCCCTCCTTGTTAACATATAATTTAACGACAACTAAAACCCCTGCAATTTAAAATATAATTTACGAACACCTAACATCACTCCTAGTTAATATGTAGCTTAACGACAACTAACGCCCTTCCTGGTTTTCACATACTTAACGACAACTATGAAAGCTACTGAATAACATGTATTTTAACAACAACTATGAAAGCTATTGGATAACATGTACTTTAACAACAACTAGCACCTCTACAAGTTCATACGTAATTTAGAAACAACTGACATCTCTAGTGTTTAACATGTAACTTAACGACAACTAACCCCTGCCAGAATTTAACGACAACCAATTCATTTACTTGTTAATATCTTATTTGACGACTACTAACACCCCTACTGGTTATCATATAATTTAAGGACAACTAAAACTTCTGCTGATTAACATATAATTTTGCGACAACTAATTCACTTGCTGGTTAATATGTAACTTAACAACAACTAACAACCTCAATGGTTAACATTTAATTTAACAGTAACTAACACTTATATTAGTCAACATTTAATTTAACGACAACTAACATTTTTACTGCTTAACATATAATTTACCAACATATAACACCACTGCTGGTTACCAATTAACTACTAACACCCCAACTAATTAAAACATAATTTAACGACAATTAACACCCATGCTCATTAAACTCTAATTTAAAGACAATTAAACCTCTTCTATTTAAAATGTAATTTAACGACAACTGAAGCCCCTGCTGGTTGACATGTAACTTAACAATAAATACCCCTGTTATTAAAATGTAATTTAACGACAATTAACTCTCCATCTGGTTACTATGCAATTTAACAACAACTAAGACCCCCTCCTAATTAATATGTAATTTAACTACAACTAAGAAATCTACTGATTAACATATACTTTAACGATAACTCATACAATTGCTGGTTACCATGTAATTTAACAACAACTAACACCCCTCTAGTTAGTATGCAATTTAACAACAACTAAGACCCCCTTCTAATTAATATGTAATTTAACGACAACTAACACCTCTACTGTTTAACATGTAATTTAACGAAAAGTAACACCCATGCTAGATAGCATGTAAATTTACGACAAGGAACTACCTCTAATGGTAAAAATGTAATTGAACGACAACTAACACCCCTGCTGATTAGGATGATTTTTAAGACAAGTAATAACTGTGCTCGTTAATACGTAATTCATCGGCAATACCATCCCTAATAATTAACATGTAAATTATAGACAACTAATACCCCTGATGGTTAATGTATAATTCAACGACACAAAGCATCCCTTCTGGTTAATATGTGATTTAACAATAATTAACCCCTTCTGGTTAATATCCAATTAAACGAGAATTGACAGCTCTTCTGGTTAAAATGCAAATTAAAGACAACCAATCACCTCTACTGGTTATCATGTAATTTAATGACACCTAATTCCCTTGCAAGTTAAGATGGAACATAAGAACAACACATATCCCTATTCGCTAACACGTAATTTAAGAAGAACTTACATTCCTGCTCGTTCAAAATTTAACGACAAGTAACACCTTTAATAATTAACATGTAATTTATCGACGACTAACACCCATGCTGTTAACATGTAATTTTAAAAACAACAGAATTCCTTCCTGGTTAACATATAATTTAACAACAACTAACACCTCTACTGGTTAACATCTAATTTAACGATAACTGGCACCCCTTCTAATTAGCATATAGTTTAACGAACATTGACACCTCTTATCGCTAATATGAAATATAACAACAACTAACACCACTACTGGTTAACATGTAACTTATCAAGAACTAACACCCCGCTGGATAATATGTAAATTCACGACAACTAAAACTTCTACTGGTTAACATGTAACTTAACACCAACTAACACCCCTGCTATTTAACACATAATGTAACGACAACCAATTCATCTACTGGTTAACATGAAATTTAACGAAAATTAACACCTCTGATGGTTAACATGTAATTCAACAACAACTAACACCCCATGTTCGTTAATATGTAATTTAACGACATTAGCACCCCTTATAATTAACGTGTAATTTAAGGAAAACTAACATCTCTACTAGTTAATACGTAATTTAATGACCACCAATTCATCTACTGGTTAACATGTAATTTAACGACAACTTATATACCTGCTGTTTAACATAAAATTTCACGACAACTAATACCTCTACTGCTTAACTTGTAACTTAAAAACGACGAACTCTCATCTTCGTTAACATGTAATTTAACGACAAGTGGCACCCCTGCTAAACAATATGTAATTTAACGACAACTAACACCCCTTTTGGTTAACATGTAATTTAACGACAAGTGGCACCCCTGCTAAACAATATGTAATTTAACGACAACTAACACCCCTTTTGGTTAACATGTAATTTAACACCAAATAACACCCCTGTTATTTAACATGTAATAATACGATAACTAACACATCTACTTGTTAACATGTAATTTAACGTCACTAGCACCCCAGATAGTTAACATGCAATTTATCGAAAACTAACACCTCTACTAGTTAATATGTAATTTAACGACAAGTAACCACCCTGCTGGTTAATATATAATTTAACAACAACTATCACCCTTTCTAGTTAATATATATAATTTAACAACAACTACCTCTCTGCTGATTAATATGCAAGTGAACATAAACTTACACCTATGCTGGTTATTATATTATTTAACGATAGCTAACACTTCTACTGGTTCATATGTAATTGGCCCGGCATGGCCAGGTGGTTAGGGCGCTCGACTCGTAATCTGTGGGTTCGCGGGTTCGAATCCCCGTCACACTAAACATGCTCGCCCTTTCAGCCGTGGGGGCGTTATAATGTGACGGTCAATCCCACTATTCGTTGGTAAAAGAGTAGCCCAAGAGCTGGCAGTGGGTGGTGATGACTAGCTGCCTTCCCTCTAGTATTACACTGCTAAATTAGGGACAGCTAGCGCAGATAGCCCTCGTGTAGCTTTGCACGAAGTTCAAAACAAACAAACTTTGACAATATCATTAAAACCATTCAAGAACATTTACTTCGGATATTTTATGACCCGAGGCCGCAAAAAAGTAGAATATTTTACTAAAAATTATGAAACATATAATCGAAAAATCGCATAAAACGCAATAGTAATTATTAGTAAACAGTTTAGCTACATTAGTTAAGCTCATTTCAACACAACATTCAGATTTTCAATCGGATACCAGGAAGCATGGAAACAGTAGTAGCTGGCAGAGTATATGATGAACGCAAAAAACTGAAAGAAAGGAATATTCCATATTTGCCATGTTTGTCGCCTTTGTGATCCATTACCCTCATATACTGTACCTACGATCCATATTAATCACAATAGAAAGCGTAAAAGTAGTCAATTGTCAAATTAGTAAAAGGCGTGGCCATACCAGGGCCGAGTTTTTCGCTGCGCCAGGTCTTATAAATATTATCATGTACCCAAAGTGTTCAAGGATGTCTATAATAACAAATAAATTATTTTAAACTAAAAATTATCAAAATTGTTCATCAATGACAACAATTATTACAGGTACAAACGCATTCCTTCTATACGCATAGCAATAGTTGTTACACAAACTTAGGCTTAAGATGAATGGTCCCAATATTGCATAAGCTAGTTATTACACCTTTTGAGGACCCAAAGCATTAAAAATATTTAAATAAAATCTCCCTACCGAAGGTAGCATACAATCACAAGCTGAGGCTGTGCCTAAATCATCCAAGTAATGACAGTATATGCAATTGAAGAACTGTTTAACATGGATCACCAGAATGCCCGGACTGCTACCACACTGTATGCCAAGTGGTTTCCAGGTTAACCCCACATGTATATCATCGGCTGCCTACAACAGGTAAATCTACGCATGGACATCATGCTGGAAGACAACCTATATTGGCAATGAAGCCGGTACATTGGTATTTACCACAATTGGGAAACACTTTAAACTGTTAGGATGTTTATCTCATCTGTATTTATGCCTATAACTGTCATTTTATTGTGGAGCAATTTTGGTAATTTTTGGTTTAAAATATTTGATTTGTTATTTCTAACTCTTTGTAATTGACATTTTTGTACATTATGCATATCAGTTAATAAACATTTCGAGGGACATGACCTTCAAATTGACCTTAAATGATCTGAATATTATTATACACAGTAGACCCACACTTCATTTCATACTTCTAAGAAGTATTTTCATATACCTCTCCATTTCTGAATTATTTGCCTGTCAATGGACTTCTGAATCACCCAGTATGATCTGAATATTATTATACACAGTAGACCCACACTTCATTTCATACTTCTAAAAGTATTTTCATATACCTCTCCATTTCTGAATTATTTGCCTGTCAATGGACTTCTGAATCACCCAGTATTAGAGTTAACCATGAAATGAAAACATCCTAATAAACTTTTGAAATACAGTAAAATAGTTATTACGAACTGTACATTTAATCCATGAAAATAATAGATTTACTAGATTGGTTCGTTATTATTTATCTACTTTTGATATTACCTACCAAGTATATTGTTTGTAGCTATGCACAGAGCTACACAATGGGCTATCTGTGCTGTGCCCACCACGGCTATTGAAACCCGGTTTCTAGCGTTGTAAGTCCGCAGACATACCGCTGTGCCACTAGGGGGGGGGGCACCAATTATAATTCTGTATGACTGGCAATGCCTGTTAGTTAGAGGGACTTGACTCGCAATC
>NW_013666144.1:386777-406514 GCF_000517525.1 Limulus polyphemus
ACTGATTAACATGTACTTTAACGATAACTCGTAGTTATGCACAAAGCTACACAATGGGCTATCTGTGCTGTGCCCACCACGGCTATTGAAACCCGGTTTCTAGCGTTGTAAGTCCGCAGACATACCGCTGTGCCACTAGGGGGGGGGGCACCAATTATAATTCTGTATATACTGAACCGCATGTTTTATGACTGGCAATGCCTGTTAGTTAGAGGGACTTGACTCGCAATTTGTGGGTCGCGAGTTCTAATTGTCCCACCGAACATGCTCTCCCTTTCAGCCTTGGGGGCGTTATTGTGTGAAGGTTAATTCCACTATTCGTTGGTTAAAAGTATCCCAAGGGTTGGTGGTGTGTGTTGTTAACTAGCTGCCTTCCCTCTAGTCTATCACTTCTAAATTACGGACGGCTAATGCAGATAGATCGTGAGTAGCTTTACGCAAAATTCAACAAACATGGTTTATATTGGATTTTCCTTCTGCTGTTATGTTTAAATATATTTTTTTTTGTTCTTCTAAAAGTGGGGAAGTGTCAGAAGCATTGTAAGGTGAGAATCTGTTTCTATGATATCTTAACTAGGGTCATCATTTAAATCTAAAGTATTATTTAACAAAATATACAAAAGAACTTAATTAGAGTGAATTTTAGGAACACCATTTATTAATCTAATACGGTCAATGAATCAGTTTCATTAGCAATATATCACTAGTTAAAACCCTTCAATCCGTGGTGGTCAAAGTTAGGATCTTATTGAATTAAATTATCTGAGAAATCCACATATGGCAATAAGAAATTCGTTGTAGATGAGTGTGGCCTCCCCTTACGTTAATAGGGTTTATCCATGTTCTAATCATTCTGCGGACAACATTATTAATTACCACTTTCCATATCTTACTTTATACAATTTCTAATTCACTGGAGTCAGATAGTGTGTTAAGTCTTTGCCTTACAGGGTGTTCAAAGAGGTATCAAACTTACAGGAGTCAGATTATGGGTTAAGTCACTGACTTATAGGGCGACAAAAGAAGTATCAAACTCACTGGAATCAGATGACAGGTTAAGTCATTGACTTATAGGGTATTAAAAGAGGTATCAGAAGCATTTTATGTGATTTAGAGTTAGACTTAATATTGAGTTTACCAATCTATGGTCTCTATGGTTTCTGCTTCAAAGTTATCCACCGCAACTCTGACAGTACGACACCAAGCATTTTCCTATATCAGGTCATCGACTAGTCCGATTGCACTAAAAATAAGTCATACAAATGGTCTAATACCATCTTAATACATGGTCAAGCAGTAAGTCCGATCAACTGAACCATGAAAAAGATCTGTACGCCCCTTTATACTGATGTATTTCTAAACTATACCTTAAACAACACCGAAACGTTCACATTTAGTAACACTGAGTTTAGCATATCGTTCGCCTCTGACTATCCAAGAACAAATCCGTCAGCCAGTAGTAAAGATATTATAACTTGCTTCGTAATATTATGTGAAAAAATACAGCCCCTTGTGATACGGAAGAAAGTGTAAACACTAAAAAAGAAAGTAGCGAAAACTCCACTTCTCACTAACTACAATAATATAATATTTTTCTTCGATGTTATTTGTTAATCCAGATATAATAAAGAAGTACAATATAAGTAAAACAGATAATCTGAAACTTAAGTGCTGAGGAGAGTATCAGATTCTTGGGGTTTCAAGAAAAACAAATAAATAAACTCAATGGTTTATTTTTGCTTTATAGTGCAAACCTGCTCAACTGGTTACCTGTACTCTGTCCGCCACGCGGTATCTAACCCCAGATTTTAGCGCCGTATGTCCGTAAAGTTACTGCTGACTAAACTAAATGGAGATATTGATACCAGTTTGGGACAGCTTGACCCGTTCTTAAGTTTGATAACATAAAACAATGAATCTTGAAATGCAAAATAATTAAGCTCTTTTTTTATACTTTTAATAAAGAGAGTTTTAAGTTTAGCTACCTATATTTTTTTTAAGTTTGGTTTGTTTTAGTGCAAAGCTACATAATGGCTTTCTGCACTATCCACGGTGAAGAATCGAACTCCAGATCTGAGCATTGTAATTCCATTAACTTACGCTTGGCCTAACGGGAGACAATATTTTTAAGTACTTGATTTTTAATTTTATACTGTGTCCGAACTCTAAAAGTGGTCTTCCTTTCAATAATCCAAAACCAATAAAAAGCGCTTAACTGAACTTCTGTGCTATTTTCTTGAACTTTTTGCTGTTGAATTCCGAAGGTTATGAGCATTGAAAATGCCAATAGACCTAATAAAATCAGTTGTAGACAGTGTAGATGTTCTAGTATTGACCGTAATACTTCCTCTATAGTGATTTATGGCAGACAAAAGATAGCTCTTAAATATTATTTTTCACGCCTCTGAATCATTACCTGTAATGGAAATTTTTTATCACAAATAAATATTTTCAACTTGAGCCGCACCTTATGCGACATATAAGTAAACGGCCAGGTCAGAGACACCAAGGTTCCAACATAGCCGTCTTTAATTTAAAACTGCTGATCAGAAACAGTACAACCAATCAGAAGCACCCGCCGCCTACAGACTACTCTTAACAAAATATCGGTACTGACTATCATTTTTATAACTCACCTTTAGATGAAAGTATGGAATGTGTTCAACGGCACATCACCGACTTATCCTTGGGCTTTTAGATCCGCAGCCCAGCACGCCAACCAGCAGGCCACGCCTGACTCATAGTTGGTTTGTATTGTATTTTTGTTTTGACATCCATTGTGACATAACAGAATCAGGAGTTCCATCACTGAAGCTTTGAGGTTTTTGGTACAAATTGTAACGTTAACAGAGCGAAAAGTATAAGAAACAGTTCTTATGGTACATGATAACGGGTAATGTCTCACTTGAAATATATGCTTGGGGAGATTTAAAAGGGAAAATCAAAGCGTTGTGTAAACAGTCGGAGCATGTATTTAAACAATTGTCCAAGAGAAAATGTCGTTGGAGTGAAAATCAAATTACCATGACAGAGCTCACACACTAGGAGTTTATCAAAAGCAAATTGTGGTGCCTCGTGAATGCTCGTTTAATCAAACTTGTTTTTGCAAACAGGAAAAAAAAATACTAGTTCTATACTTGAAAGAACGAATAGAATCAAGTTTAATATATTTCCAACTTTGTATGGTGGATCTAACTCTTCCCGTGACCTATTTGAAGGAAATTAGATTCTTTACAATTCTGTACCCACTATTTCAGAAACAGGAAAAAAAAGTAATACTCCGATAGATTATTTTGTCAATTTTGTTTCTCAGTTCATAATGTCTGAGCCAAGTACAGTTGTCTGTGCTTTCTTATGAGTCTGATGATGACAGAACCTTGTCGAAACGTTGTACATTGGCTGTTATGTTAAACTTATATTAAAGTTTTTCTTCATTACCCATTCAAGCCGTCTCCAAGCA
The DNA here is from genome assembly GCF_000517525.1 of Limulus polyphemus. Lineage (NCBI taxonomy): Eukaryota > Metazoa > Arthropoda > Merostomata > Xiphosura > Limulidae > Limulus > Limulus polyphemus. The sequence goes on from NW_013666144.1 coordinate 390,238, forward strand.
TTATTAGTTTCAAAGTGGGCTCCTCGTCATCGAATAATGTTAGTATTTTACACCAGTTTCATAAATAATGAATATCAGCACTTCTAGTCTTCTCATTAGAATTCAGTGTCAACATTTCCATTAATTTTATTAAGCCTCAATGTCAACGCTTCCATCGCTCTCATTGTCAAATGTCAACATCTCTACCATCTTCATCAAGACATAATGTCAGTATTCCTATCACTCTTAGTAGGTCTCATTGTCAGGGGGTCGCGGATTCGAATCCCGTCCCCGAGAACACTCGCCCTTTCAGCTGTGGGGATGTTATACAGTGACGGTCAATCTCAATTTCCGTTGGCAGAATAATAGCCCAAGAGTTGGCAATGGATGGTGTTGACTAGCTGCCTTCCCTCTAGTGTATCAACTCAAAATTAGGAACGGTTAGCGGAGATAGCTCTCGAGTAGCTTTGCGCAAAATTCAAAACAAACGAACAAACATTGTCAGTGTTTCAGTCATTCTCAGTTGGACTGAAGGTCAGATATCAGTGTTTCTGTCAGAAAGGTATCTGGCACAGACACATTTTTTTATGTGATGATTTGTTTGTGTAACTCCTAAAAATGCATGAAAATCTAAACCATAATATCCCTCTTCTTACATAATTAGTAAATATACACCAACTCCCAAATCGTAAGCTTCGAACAAACTATATTTTACACTCTAAGTTATTTTCTTGAAAATTATGCCGATTTTTATTCAGCTTCAAATACCAATTATGACAAAGGATTTATATTGTTTTAAACGTGAAGTGAATCAGAAGTTAGTCCTCAAGTTAAGGTTAAGGTAATCAAATCACAAACAGTATAATGCACGAACAGAGTATTCTCTTTGGGTAGTTAAAATAACTCTCATTAATCATATAAAATGTATCTGTTTTAAACAGCTTGAACTTGACCAATTCTTTATATTTCTTGAACTCCAGATGGGACTATTAGTCTCTTTGATAAAAATAAACATTTGATAGAAGTTCATTATTGGGTAAAACGAAAACCTACAAAAAGTCGATTACAATCAACACTAATAAGTCATTTTGTCGCAACATTTTCTAATTCTGAGATATTTCTTACAGCTTGCTTCAGAGCGTCAAGGTAATTTTTTTCTGTTTAATATATAAATTTCAATGAAAATGATTAGTTATATAAACATATTCCAAATACATTAATTTAACTTGTCGTTAAAAAAAGTCATGTTTCATATAATAAACCACTTCCGAACTTGAACTAAACTTAGGCGGTATAAATAAAGACATGCCAATAATATGTAAGGAAACGTTGTTACAGTTTTATGTGATCAATCACTTATTCAGTCAAAGCTAGTTGTAACAATGGCTATAAACAACAATCCTAACTGTAGTGAGTGATTATTATTGTCGACACTTACAACAGTTCAGAGGAAATATAAGCCACAAAGCGTTTTTATATATCGTACGGTTTCCTTTCAAATACACATCTCAACGTTAGGTAAATAAGATTAAAGTGTTTTTTTCTTCGTATGACCTCATACGTGAATATGGAACAGAAATGAAAGCAGCGATATGTAGCACGTTAAACATTTGTACGTGTTGAGAAAGTTATTTATAAAAAGCTGTAACAAATAAGGTTAAAGATATATATATAATTTGTTATATATATATATATATATTGTGTCTTGCATTGATTGTTAAAAAATACGTTATTGTTCTTATCTTAATTATTGCTTTGCGAAAATAGAAGAATCTAAACAAAAATGCAACGACAGATATGGCACGAAAAAAAAATCATCAAAGATATACAAACCAATGACACAGAGAATACAGGAACGCATTCGAATGGTTGGTACAAATAGTATTGGTTTATAATTTATTTACTGGAACTTTATTGGGTTCGTAAAATAAATTAAGGGTGAAACCATTTAATCAAATATCATGTTTCTTGTTCATGAAATATCAATACTTTTCAAGATCCTTAATATTTTGTGTGCGTGCATTTAGGAAATGTTTGGCAAACTCTCTAAAATACAAATAATTTAGAGAACAATAAGGAACATAGTCTAAGGTAAATCAAACCAAGAAGAAAGAACAATAATTCTGAAGTCCCACAATGTAACTTAAGTCTATTGATTTACTGGTATTAAGAACAATAAAACATACTAAATCACACTCATTTGTTGGAAGTTATAAACATCAGTAATAATTGAAACATACGATTTTCAATGGCGGTAAAAAAACGAAAGCAACAGTTAGAGAAATCTTCTGCTAGTATAATAAAAAATATAAAAAAAACTTAAGGAAACACTGCGTCTTTTGTTCGTTGGCGTACATTCAATCACACATTTTTTTGCCATTATAAAAACACATTATGCCCTACATAATTTCACGCATATAAATGATATGCCCAAATAACACGATTGATTTATTAGTTTGAACACTAACCTGACTTCCGACTGTCATCATCACACGTTATTACTTGGTCTATGACGTCAATGGAACTTTCTAAACGTATGTGACCAGCTCCGGTTGACGTCACGACACAAACAGTTAGTGTTATCATGCTACTGCGACCCATTACCCTTTCCATTTATGCCAAGATATACACGTTTTATGATTTCTACATTAACGACATACTAACTACATATATATAGAGGTTTTCGTTTTCACCAAGAAAAACATTTTTAAATATAATGAAATTATTCAAGAGATTCAATAATCGTAAAACCACGTCACTAAAAGCAAACCAATAAATACAGAGGGATTTATTACTGTCAAATATTTAAAAAGTGGTCAAGAAATGTTGGCCCATGTTACAGGTTACACCATGTTCTACGTGTTTATAAGTAGAGCAGAACAGATTTAACCAGCGTCTCTTTTGCGTGGTTGAAGTTTCTAATTAGGTGTTCTCGCCGCTAGCTATCATTTTGTAATGCAGAGGTAAAGAGGAAAGGGAACAGCATTGCTATTCAGTAGCGTAATCTTTCAGTGATATGAAACAATCTGATTTTGTATGCCATAATGATGTACAGATTTGGACAAAATGTTTGCATATATTCTTTACTGATGTTATTGTCTACATGCATGGAGCAGTTATTGAGTAAATGCCCGAGTAGTAACAGCGAAGGTAGCATATGATCGGACAAACATGTACGAGTTATTATTCTGGTCTGTATAAGTTGTTTTGAGCATTTGTTCGTCAAAACACAGATGCATACTTGTTTCGTATAAAAAGAGTGTGCTTTGGTATTATCTTTTTTGAAATAGACCAATGCTTTGTTCAGGAAATTTCTCAAAGATACTTGCTGTAAGGTCATGCTTCATCACGTGCCAGAAGATATATAGCATTAAATTGTTCGACTGTCTAAAAATGGTATAAGGCAAACGGACTTTGCCATAACAGTAAAGTAACCCCAGTATACTGTATCCAGAATCCTAAAACATGACCAGAGTACAGGAAACGTTGTTTCAGTAAAGTCTTGTAACACCTTACGACAGGAATGGCACGAACACATTCATTCCAGTGTATTCAAAAGAACAATGTTGTTTTGCAAGAAGGGCAAACCGATACCAGAATTCACCGCCGTCATTATGTTACTTGGGCAAGACAGCATGACAACTTACAGTTAGGACACTGGTGACTTGAGATATTTTCAGATGAGTCCAGTTTCTTGGTAGGACTCATGTTCGTCGTTTTCCTGGAGAACAGATGAGAGAAGACTGTCTTTCCCACAGGGAACACATAGGCGGTGGTGCAGTACACGTTTGGGCAGCTATTCATCATGGTGGAAAACTGATCTTCATATCCTCTATGGAAATGTTAATGCCACCTCCTACAGGTATCAAATGGATACGATATTTCTGCCATATTCTGTGGCAAGGTTCGGTGATAACTTAGTGTTGCAGGATGATAATGACACTGCTCACAGTATACGTATTGTAAAGGAGGACGTTACATGATTGTCATGGCCAGCAAAGTCTTCAGAATATAATCCCATTGAGATCTGTTGGACAGAATTGAGCCGCAAAATTGCTAACCACGACTCTAAACCAGCTATTGCAGCTGAGTTGCAGCACCTTCTAGTGACAAGTTTGGATGAACTCAGGTGGATTATATCAATAACTCATTGACATCATGCCACGTCGCGTTGTAGAGGTTATTATGATATAAGGAGAACCAACTAAGTATTGAATGTTTAATATGAACTAATATAAAGTTACACACGATACTTATAATAATTTGCTGTCATATTTTGTCATTATATATGTTTTGATAAGGTTTTGTTGTGATTGCGGAATTACACATCTTTCTGCAAGTGTGTGATAATATTGTTTGCTGTTCTAATAAATCGTTCATGGTGCGCATCGAACTTGTCTCATTATACAAATTACATATGTAGATGTTTAATATAACATACATTTCTCAGTTTGACAGCACTGAATTTATTTGTACCCCATCTTAATAGTGATGATCTTATTTGATACAAAATATGCAAACATTTTGGTCAAGACTGTATGACAGAACAAAACAAAAAATACTTCAACTATCAAGACTACTTCAAAACAAGTTTAGTAAATAACTCCTTTTAAAACAAGCAATTTTAAAGTATCATGCATGTAGACGTCGACCCTAATAATATACATTTGCATATCAAATTACGTGACTTGTCACCTGGTACTTGTTTTGCACAAAACATTAGCTCAGAGATGGCACTTACGTTATTTAATAACACTATTAATTCTTTGACGTATCTAAAATACAGCAAGTTCTGTATATACCTTAATTATTTTGAACAGTGCAGATAGTGTCTTAATGTCATTTGTTGGTCGGCGCGGCAGTTAGCAGATACAAATACTGCTCCACACGATTTTGAACCTACAATAAAACCACTCAATTCTGTTCCACTGTCATCCGTATCCTATGAAATAGGCACCCGGACTTCAGGTCAGTCTTCACCAAATGCATCAATTAAAGCTCTTTTAGTAACAAAATAACTGACCTCAGTCCATCTTAAATGACCATATAGAGTTTATAGTAGGACACAAAGTCAAGAGACCTCGAACATGATTCTCAAGAGCAAGTCTGGGCTAGTTTCTTACAGCTTTCATCTTAGCAAAGTTCGGTAGGCATTCCTTTCTTGTCAAAGAAAGTATACTTGTGTATACTTAAGCACATGGTTTTCAGCCTTCGTTCTTATATGCTAGACTACTATTCTCAGATTCAGTCTAAAGTCTTTGGTAAAAAAAAGTATGTCATTCACGTGTATTAGGCAGTTTTCCTACTTTAACCATGTAGTGCAAGTTGCATCAGTTGCCCAAAACTAGCTGAAACATAACACACTTCGGGTAGAATCTTATTGGCGATTGATTTCAAAACAATATGAAACAATATTTCAAAACAATATAATACACGTGATATGCATCACGTGTATTATATATATTACGTGATATGCATCACGTGTATTATATATTACGTGATATGCATCAGGTGTATTATATATTACGTGATATGCATCACGTGTATTATATACTACGTGATATGCATCACGTGTATTATATATTACGAGAACTACATATTTAAAGAGTGTTAAAATATTACTGTTTTTATATTTGTCTTTTTGGTCTTAAGTGGACGTCCGCGAGGGTTGAAGTTTTAATCAACATACAAAATAGTTCATTTATTTCACAAACTGCTTACTAAGTAAACAATATGTAGTTCAAAAATCTTATATTTTCTGTGAAATCATTTACCATTGTTAAACATAGAAAACATTATTGCACTGGGCCTATTAGCACTCACAAATGAGAAAATTAATATATCAACGCTGGTTGGCTCTGTGATAAAGCTCTGGATTTTAGAAATGACAAACCAAATTCGAATCTGCACGATAGCACAAAAACCTTCAAACACTTTAAGTTACGGGTACGTTATAAGAGTAAAAGCTGGTTGATGGTAGGGTGCTGCTGAGTTACTGCTTTCACACCGAACAGTACTTCAAATGGTTGATGGCTGCTGAGTTACTGCTTTCACACCGAACAGTACTTCAAATGGTTGATGGCTGCTGAGTTACTGCTTTCACACCGAACAGTACTTCAAATGGTTGATGGCTGCTGAGTTACTGCTTTCACACCGAACAGTACTTCAAATGGTTGATGGATAGGGTGCTGCTGAGTTACTGCTTTCACACCGAACAGTACTTCAAATGGTTGATGGTAGGGTGCTGCTGAGTGACTGCTTTCACACCGAACAGTACTTCAAATGGTTGATGGCTGCTGAGTGACTGCTTTCACACCGAACAGTACTTCAAAATTAAGAACGGCAACAAATACTCTTAGTAGCTTTGCCATAAATACAGAATACAAATAATAATTGTTTCCGTGTGCAAGATACCTAGAGGCACGGTTGTGAGTCCAGAAAAGTTATTAAAAGAAAGGCAGGAGTAACACTAATATTGCAATATACACAAGCTCAGACTTTTGGACAAACCTGTGGTAAATTTCCTAATGCTGGAATGCCACTATTCTTGTATTTTGAACACATCTAGATACTCGTACATTAACTTCGTACCTATTGTTCATACGTTAAAATTGTATAACATATGACATATATTATTTGAATAAATAACTCAAAACGTTGTGTGTATATAAATGTGTATGCACAGAAAGAAAAACAAATTTTCGTCAAATTCAAGTTTGTTTTGTTGACAATTGTATTCAAAATATAAAGGTAGTGCTTTTTAATTAAACATTTTGAATTTACAAAGATAGCCAAGTTCAAATAAAGGAGCGAGCCATATAAAAATGTGTTAATAAAGGAAACCAAGCTACTTATATATAAGGGCAAGCCCTGTAAATATATAATGTAAAATTCTTGCCCCCTTTCTTGTTGCAACTAGAACAAGCAGCAATTCTCCCCTTCTGTTTTCTTGTTTAGATTTCTTGTTTTTACGTTATATTCTTAAATGACTTGTGTGTTCTCTAATATAAATAAGTTGGCTCTTTCTTTCATATCACATTACGATATGGTTGACCCAGTTTCCTGACTTGGCTGTTTTGATACATGTAAAATGATTTGAACAGATATCCTGGAGGTTAACGTAAAATTATAAAGTTTTGTCTCGGTGGAAATAGATAGGGGGAAATTCCTGAAACTCCTGTTCCTGCTAAGAATTCAACTTCATGTTGTATTAACACAAGCACATGCGAAACTACACTCAACATTATTACCCAACTGTATGATTGAAGCTAGAAGGTCAGAAACATAAAATAATTTATATTTCCTCCAGATCAGGTGAACCAGTGTCTTGGGATAGTGTAGTACTGATCTTCATTATATATGTATACGTAACATGCAAACAGTTGCCTTTCCAGTGCTAATAACGTCTGAAGTAAAAACATGTTATATAATTGATATTAAAGCACAGAGCGTAATGACCTTCTTGGCCTTATCCATGATTCAGGCTACCGGTGACACAATGGTTAGTCTGGGGATAATAACGCTAGAAACCTGGTTTCGATACCCGTGATGGGAAAATCACAGATAGCGCATTGTATAGGTTTGCGCTTAACTACAAACAAACAAATCATGATCCAGCAGAGATGAAAGGCTTTGGACAGCTTTGTTTGATGAGAAGAACACAACCTAGCTGAAAAATAACGGCTGACAATTTTTACTTTTAACTGAGAAACTCATGGTTTATTAGGCTGATATCTACGAGGTGTAGGGACATAGCGACGCTGTGTAGCTGAGAAACTCGTGCTTTGTCCTGAGATTTACGAGGTGTAGGGACATAACGACGCTGTGTAGCTGAGAAACTCGTGCTTTGTCCTGAGATCTGCGAGGTTTAGAAATCAAAAGGAAGCTGTACAGCTGATGAAGTATAAAGTACTCTAGCTTTCCTCATTTGACTATTCTGTTTAAAATTACCACTCTGAACCTTGTTATCACTGATGCTTCTTACACCAATAAAAATACTTCTTAAGCTGATTTGATGTCACACCCCTATGGTTGGATAAGCTTTGCAGACCACTTTATCAGCACATATTGTTGACATTTAACTTAGTCCTCAAGTGTATACTTTGAATATCGTTTGAGTTGAGCCTGTCTGACTTCTCCAACAATTTCAACTCTACGGCTGGACCTACACTGTATCCAGAAACATTTCATCCAGAGTCAACAAGAGATATTCTATCACTTGTATTTTTTCCTCTGAGTATTTCACACAGTTGTCTACTGGAATATCCGATAAACCAGTCTAAGTCTTCCTATGCTGCACCCTTAAGCAAAAGTGGATGGATGTGTTTCACTTCACTGTTCATTTCTGAGGTTAGTAAGGGCAAACCATTCAACATTAATATCTGTCCACGTGAGTCAGAAACAATAAGTGCATAATAAATGTAATGGTTAACATATGTATATGAGTGAATGTGAGATGCAGTAACAGAAATAATTATGAACATACACAAGTGATACAAAAGTCACAAGCTAAATTAAAGGTACAAAATATACAAATGAAAATAAAATAAATTGTACAATGCACGAGTATTTCGTATACGTTCCCTTACACTGATATGACACTTTCTCATTGTTTTTATAACAACTTGTTGCACTATAAACTATCAACACGTGACTATACTCTAGTGCAGTATATTTTTACACGATAAATGGCTGAAGTTTCGATAATATTTGTCATTAATACCATATTTCCTCGAAGTTTACACAATTATCTCCAGTACTGTTTATGTTCAGGCTCAGCTGGGTGGTACATTGCCAGAGTGTACAAATACCTACCACATCATCTCATTCTTAAACATTATAGTGAGTCTTATAATCACTAGACAGCATCTTCACTTTGGAACATGTGTTATCGAATACAGTATCATTATTATCTCTATATCCTGTCTTGTACTCTGCCTGGTTGCAGAATCGTACTACTTGATACAGTGCACTACTGAATACACCTCTTCAGTCTATTTCTCTGATGTTTAAGTCCATCGAAGAAGATTATACAAACTAAAGGCTAAGATCCTAGAAGCACAAAAGCAGCTCCTTAAAAGCTCTTAATGCACAATGTTTGTGTGCATTGAGATGTGGTCTAATCACTAAGGGCATCTTCTTCATGATATAGGATCCAGGCTAAACAGTATTGTCGGTGTCTCACAAAAGCTTAAGTTAGAGGCTGGATGGTAAATGCATGAAGCACTTGGTAGACCCATTACAAGTCCTATATATTTGACCTTGGACCCGTGTGTGCCTCTTCATTTCTATAGGTGCTCTCATCTGAAACTCTCATCTGATAGTTTCCATGTTTTCTGCAATTAAACTAAAACAAGAGAATCTAGAAGACCAAATTCAAATTGGTCGCGTCATTAAATTAGTCTATATGAATAACACTGTGTATCTTAATTAGTGATGATTACAATCAACACATAGATAGACTTTACGGTACTGGAGGAACGGAGAATTCAGTAAAATCATGTAGAAGCATTAGTACATGCACAATGAAACATATAATTCTTCTTAATAAACGTAAACAAATGAAACAAATATACAACATATGTTGATAAGAATAAATGAAAACGAACTAAAAGCAAACAGTAGCATTAACTGACTTGATTGAATTCAAAGGGCAGGCTTGCAAAACTGAACACTGAAAGATTCAGCCAGCAAAACGGTAAATTCAGTTATATCAACCAATCTAGTAATTATATAATTTCTTGATCAGCCTGTGACAATTTTACCCGGGAAATAAACATGGTAGTGAATATCAACTCATATAAAAGACCCAGATAATGTTTGATCGTTACCCACCATACAACCTACAGTCCTAGAACAGCTTTTCATATTAATATAACTGGTTGGTTGATTTCCATAATACAAAAAATGAAATGAAGATTTTAAGTTTTATTTATTTGTATCTAACGTATTAATTATAGGACTATGCAATTATCATAGCAAGACAATACAAGACAGTAAATTGGCCGACACAAAAGAAAATTATTTTATCACCAGACACCGCAAGACGGTAGTCTTGTCATCAGACACAAGAAAGGAATATTCTAATCATCAAAGACACAAGAGGGTGCTGTTGTTACAAGACAGTTCAAAATAACATTCTGATAATCAAACACCACAAGACAATACTTTAATATTTTGATAATACAACAGAAAACTCTGGTTTGTAGACAATAAAACAGAATTCACGCACCATTAGACACCATAAAATAATACCATGACCACCACACACCTCAAAGGAATATTCTGGTCAAAAAATATGGCATAAAACAATATCCTGACGCGTAGATAGGCGAGAGAGTATTCTTCTCACTAGAGACCACAGGGCAGGTAGTTGCCAGATTTCCCAGTGTCTTGCACTACAGGAAAATATTCTTTTTATCAGACACCACAATAGAAAACTCTGATCACCAAACACCAAAAGATAATTATCCTTTCATCAAGACCACAATCGTATTCTGATCACCAGACACCACATGGCAATCATCTAATCATAAGAAATGCAAGACACTACTGCGGCTAACAGACGCTATAAGATGACATATCAGTCACCAGACATCACAAGAAAGAAGTACTCTGGTCACTAGAAAAGAACATTATGGTAAAAAGACACCATAGTCATCAGACACATTAGAAAATACTCGGATCAGCAGATATACAAAAGAGTGATATGACCATTTGACACCATCAGAAAATATTCTCAGCATCATACAAAACAAGATAGTTCTTTGGTCACCAGATAGCACAAAGGAATAATCTGGTGATCAAGAACCACTAAGAGGACTCTCTGATCACCACCTATCACACGAGAATTATGTTATTACCAAACACCACAAGTGAGTACTCTGGTCATCAAACACTACAATAGTTTTTTTTATCAATAGACACCACAATAAAATATTCTGAACACAATACATTATATCAAAAAATAATAAAATATTTAAAAAACACCACCAGAAAAATATTGTGCTTATCAGACACAACAAGACATTACTCTGGTCAACAGACACAATGACAGAGCATTCCGATCACCATGTTCTGCAAGAGAATAATTTGATTGCCAGAGGCCAATAAAAATATACTGATCAGGAGAATATCCTGTTTAGTAGACACTATAACATTGTACTCCGATAATCAGACACAACAACAAAATAATCTGATCACTAAACATCGCAATAGAATACCCTGGTGGCAAGAATTCACAAGAAAGTTTACATATGTTTACATACATAGTCACTGGATACCATTAGATGGATATTCTGGAAATCAGAGATGGTGATTTCTTTTCCTATCTTTTCGATGGAACTCACATTACACTACAAACCTTTCATCCTATATTTTCCTCTGATATTTACTCAACAGTTGAGTTCGCTCCACTGCCTAAAGGATGCAACAAATCGCTGATTGTATTGTATGGCCTGCTGTTTTTGGTTCTTCATTAATTCTGAAGTTTGGAAAAGCCTCGTTACATAAGGTTGACTGGTTTTCGGAGTTATCTTGCTGAGACGCGTAATACTGTCTCGAGTAACTAACTGCTCGTTCTCAAACATTGTCCTCTGTAATTAAATCTTAAAAGCTCTAGAAGGAATTATAAATTGTTACTTAGATTTGCCGCTTTTAAAGTTTTAAGTATTCTGCATAAAACACGAAGCGAATCTGTATAATAACTCAAATAATTATAATCGTTTCGCTTGCAAAAATTAGTGCTTTTGAAACATAAAGATCTATTTTTACTATGCATAAATCCATTATATGTATTGACAAACAATTATACCGCCATACATTTTTCTAAGCTAAACTAAGTTTCTAAGTGGATATTTTGTGTTTGTAATTGGATGTTATTTAGCATGCTACCTTAGCTTTTCATAGATTTTGAACTTCACATTTTTTGTATCTCGTTTCGTGTGTGTGTGTGCAAATCATTGCACTCAGAAGCAGCTCAAGTGATTGGAATCTTTTGAAACAATGATAAGGTATCATGATTATTGTTAGTCTGAAGATTAATCAATAACAGAATTACGCTTTACCACTAGTTAAGGATTTCTTAATGTAGAACATATCAAGCTTCGCTGTCGCTCTAATCATTCATAACTTCTCAATACAGGCATACTCAAAATGGTGATAGCTAAATGATAAATATATATTTATGTTATGCGATCTAAGGATAGATATTCAAACTAGTGATATATATTCTTGAGACTTTCAACTGTGTTGTGATGTAATTATAAAAGTAGCAGTCAGTCTCTCTATGCGGTTAACCTCCATTGCGCATGTGGTGAGTACCGCTGACTGCCTGTTCTCCTTCTGGTGAGCAGTTCAAAGTTAGAAGCTGTTCTACCTGGCTTTTTAGATTTGTGACTAGACTGTTTAACCATGTGTCATATAAAGTGTCATTCCGATTGAAAATACCCATATCATTTGACATTATATGATAAACAATGAAAAACTCTGCACGACGCCAGTTGTCTAAAGAAAGAGGAGAATTAATCAGTTCAATTATCCAAACTCTACCACAAAACCTTCACAGCCATCACACATTTAGATTACGAAACAATGTAAGTATACTATCTTCCTTATTATGAACAACAACAACTATTATAAACAACTATTGAACACAAGCAAACTCAATATAAGAAAAAGGAAGATTAGTAGCTATTTTCTGCATTCGATCACAAAAAAGATAATTTAGTATTACAAGATGTACGATCATATGACTAACCATATTAAACACCTGTACCAATAAAAGAAGAATATATATTTAAGTTTAAACTCATAAAGCGGGAGGCGTAGAATTCAAAAATAAGAGCACATAAGGTTTTGACGATTTATCTCATCGCCATCAAGTGTATATGATTAAGAATATATATAGGATCAACAACATTTACAACCTTGACAGTAAGAGTTAAAAAACATTGGCCAAGCATGACGAACATATTAGTTGAAATCAAGCCCATTTAAAAAATATACAAGAGACAGTCTGGATGTTTATAGGTATACCTAATACCAGTACATTTCTAAGGACTTTGGAACAGACCTTTAAAGTTGTGTTTAGCTTTATTACAGTGCTCAAAAACATAAGTGATAACAACTGTGTTCGGTTTGTTTTACGTGTAATGAAATAAGACATCCACATTCAATTTAATTTATATGTTTGTTTGCTTTGAATATTTGTGCAAAGCTACAAAAATATTCCCTACGCTAACCGGCCCTAATTTTAAATTTATAGACTAGAGGGGAAAGCAGCTAATCAACAATACCCACCGCCAACTTTTTGGCTACTCTAATCAAATAGTTGGATTTTATCGTCACTCTTATAACACACTGACAACCCCAATGCTAAGTGCTATTTTGCGAACCATCGACCCACGATAGCCACTAGTCTACGCTCGGTCAGTTTAATAACATAAGTTTAATTTTTTGTGTAAAGTAGCTAAGTTTCATACTTAAAGTACAAAAAAACCGTAAGTTTTGTTTCTAATTAATGTTGTTTTTTCTTGACCAGACTTTTTTTTTTGTATAGTGTATGACAGACCTGTAATGAACGGTAAAAAAATACACTGTATTTTTATAAAAACAAATATCCTGTTTCGTTTTTTGTATTTTTATTTTATTTTGCATCAATAGTTTCATAATTACGTTCACAGTTAGTCCTATCTACTATGAAAAAAAGAAACGGACCGTTTGAAACAAAATGTTTTTAAAATAAGTTCTTGGTTGAAATTGTCTTTAGAATTTCATCAAGTTTCAACACCTAAAACAAAGTATTCTATAATGTATATATTTTTTTTTTTTTTGCTGGCTCCTAAACAGGTTACTACAATCCTTTCTTAATCTAAATTACAAACATTTTGTTGACACTAAATATTTTTTAGAGAGACATAGAGTCGATATATTATTGTAGAGGCGAAAATAACTCTTCAATCTTGAAGTTAAATCTCTTTACTCTTCCTAGAGACATAGCCAGTGTTTATGGTGTCCTTCAACATAATCTTCAAGAAATTCACTTAGTGGAATATATCTAACACAATGAAAGTTTTTTTTTTAATACAAAGATTTTAGATTTACCGTTGAGTTTTTCTATAGCTGTTCTTATTTCTGCCACGTATACTTTTAAACGTGCGTTGCAATTCCCTACTTTAGATTTAAGGCTTAGTATGTCTACCAACTTAACAACATGTTTGAAATATAGAGTTACTCTGATCGACTTGAAATGACTTATTTAATGACTTCTTAATCATCTTAGAACACACTAAAACTTTAAGCACAATATTTCCTAGAAATGAAGATTTAAATTAATTACCAAAGTTCATAGAACATCAAGATCTGTGCCGTTTTTTTTTTTTTTTTTTTTTTGTAGACTGAATCAGAAATTAAGTCACAATATTTGGATATCCAAATGTAATAATTAATTTGTATCCTAGAAAAGGAAACAGTTTTTTGTGAGTTGAAGCACATTTTATCTATAGATAGATTCCCCGAAAAACTAAACTCGAGATTTATTACGAAATAGGAGTCTCCTGAAAATATCGATTTATATCTGATAGTTTTATCTTTCTACCTCAAGCACGAATATAAATAAAATCGCGCACTTATTACCCTCAGAATCTGTATAAAAAAATACCTTCCAAGATTACGACCATAGTTATGCAAGCAAATTTACGCTTTACCTAATATAGTAAAAACAGTCAAACTTTTTTTGTTGAGGTCTGCATTCAAATACCGAAGAAAAATGCAGAAAAGTCGTTATGGAGATTTGTGATATATACTGCTTATTTTTTTTACTTTCAATTACTGTAATTCTCTTTTTAGGAGTAAAAAAGACCAACGGCGATGAGAAATTGTTCACACACGCACTAAGCCACTCTAAACATAAAAAAATCTAGATTGTATTTTTGCTTCTTTGAGCACGAATTTACACAATTGGCTATCTGTATTCTCCCCAACGCGAGTATCGAAACACAATTTTTAGCTTTATAAGCTCTCAAAATTACGGTTGAGGCACCCCGAGGCTAGATTATACATTTTTACGAAATAACCTTTGCTTGCTAGCGAATGGATATCCTTTGTTATGTAAGATATATTCCAGAATGTTCTATGAAATAAATATCTATAGATCCCTGAACAAAATTCTGCATTTAAACAAGAAGTCTGACTTGACAACATAGCGTTCCAAACTTCGATTTTTAACTCTACTGTCTTTCACATTACAGTATATCTATTTTATCAATCTATGAGCACACTAGGATTGAGTATATTTATGTGTACATACACATTGGATAAAATTACGTATTTTCTTTTAATTGTTATTAAAAACTACGACATAATCAATTTTAAAGCCGCCTTTTAAATCAAAAGTAACGTAATAATGAATGTCACGTGTTAGTTTGCCATTAAATTATGCTTTGTCATCGTCTCAAATCTCATCTAGTTTTTAATTCTGTACAGTAAATTTTTCAGTATTTTATTGTATTATTGGAACTGGAAACAGTCTAATTTTTTATTATTGTGTATTATACATTTTAGTTTTTAAAATGAATTTCTTTTTAAGTTAAGTACATAGCTACACACTGGGTTATCTGTGCTCTGCCCACCACGGATATCGAAACCCGGATTCTACCGTTGTAAGTCCGCAAACTACTGGGGGGGGGCATAGAATTTTAACTTTGAACATTTAAACATGTGCCGTCTGTGAATACAATATGAATGTAGCAACGAGATCTTTGGTGAAAGGTTTTGCAAGATAGTGACTGAAGTTGAAAAAGTGCTTACAACAGCTGACATTTTTAATGAGGTGCAAAAGAAATAAGATAAAACCAAAATTCAAGCAAAAATGCTTGCATGTAAATTATGCTTTTAATCTCATAACATTTGATTTTTAAATGAGTTATGATTTCTACACCACTGACATTCCACAAAGACAAAACATTGAAACTAACACAAAATATATCATGTCAAAAGTTTAAGTATTTCTTAACGTGATTTGAATAATACTTTTTAACTCCCTATCTTCGCTAACTTTATTAATCATGGATTTTATTCCGATGAAAATATTATACTGTTGAAACTGCTGAGATAAGACATTTATAAATAAGCAGTTGTTTTGAAGGTACAGTCGTTTTTCATCGCGACTTGCGTTTAGGCTTTCACAACTCAAACGTTACGTTTGGAGTTTAAAACAAAATAATCACAAAGCAATTCGTTATTGCTCCAGTACAATAAAGTACCTTTCAGTTTTGATTTTCTCGTATGTAAGATGATTG
>NW_013666144.1:406535-452441 GCF_000517525.1 Limulus polyphemus
ACTAGAAGGAAGGCAGCTAGTCATCACCACCCACCGCCAACTCTTGGGCTACTCTTTTACTAACGAATAATGGGATTAATCGTCACGTTATAACGCCCCCACGGCTGAAAGGGCTACCATATATGGTGTGATTGCGAGTCGAGCGCCCTAACCACCTGGTCATGCAAGATGATATGTGTGTTTATATATATATATATTGAACCATTTTATCAATATAACTTTTAGAATGTTAGAAGTGGTCGATTGATCGTTTTATTTTCTCTTGTTTAATCATTTGCATCACCTGTCTTACAATGCATTATGAAGATTTTTTTATAATTTCCTCACCCTTAAAAACGTCTGTTATATGTATATATATAAATATGAAAACAGAGAAAGAGAGAACATTGTTTACTGTTATCGCAAAATTTCGTGCGTTTTTATCTATCATAGTTTATCAAAAAACTATAAATGATTTCACTTCCTTGAGATCTAATAGTTAAGATTACAACTTACATGTAAGTAATACGATTGCATTTGTCTGTTTGTCTGTTCGGAATTTTTCTCCGCTAATTTTTTGATCAAACGCTACAAATCTTATATCATTAGAAAGGCCTTTGTCCGAGGAGTTCAAATTGCATATTGGCTTTTCAATTCAGAATAATCTTAGCTGTTTTTTGTTTAGTAAAAATTTTTAATGCAACAAGTATGCTACACGATGGCCAATGTCGTTGTCATCACGTGACACCTGGCTTCCATTTCAACTTTAGTGTTTTTAGTTGTAAATTATTTCACACAAACAACACTTAACTCGCGTCTAAAATACGAATGCGCAGTTTGTGAACACTAATTCAGACGTTTTTGCATATTCAGCTAAGTTTGTCTTCATTAGAACTTTACATTTACTTTACTTTGCAATAATTTAGCTTCGGTTCGATTCGTAAACTGCTATAAAAACTTTTTAGCTACTTTTTCATTTTTATGGGTTATATTCTTCGTTTTTGTTTCAACTTGTAAAATTGTGTCATACACTGAACGCTCATAACTGTTTTATACTCTGTACACTATTAATAATGCCATTACTATACTTTATTGTTTTCTTTACCTGTAGTTTTGTTAAATAAAGTTACATATACGTGAGCTTGTTTGTCTGACCGCGTAATTTTTTTTCCCAATAGTCCAGGATTTATCGATCTAACACATAATGTCTGCAAGAAAGCGTAGCTTAAATAGCATGAGTGAAAATGATAGAACGTGGACAATTTAAGTTAAGGGCCTGAAAACTACCGCAAATTTTTGCAGGGCGTAGCTAGTATATATATATATAATTTTCTTGGTTACGGGTGAGTAGAATTAGAAGATAAACCAGGAACTATTACGAAGAACGCCTATTTAAGCAAATAATTAACCAGTCTATTGGTCATATCAAGCATAACTGCATTTTGGCCCTCCTGGTACATCCTAGGTTCGGATATTAACGACACAAACCCCATGGTGTAAACGAGAGAATCAGTGTTTACTGAAGCCTCAAGCTGACTCTAATGGAAACTGAAAATCGTCTAATAGGAAAATTACTTTCCGGTGCAGTGGTTAAGGCAGCTAACTGAAACAGTGGGAGTCATTCGAGCTTTTAATGATTAAAGAGATTTGTTTTCTCTTAGTCTAAACCTCCAGAACGTCAGAGAATATGTGTCCAATCTTATCATGTCTTCTTTAAGCATTTTTCAATATCAGATGTCTGTTTATAGGAGTTTATATGCTAATCACAATCCAATTTTTACTTTTGATCAACTAGAATCTGCAGTAGTGAAAAAAAAACTAGTACTTTTGACGAATGCAATATAAATGCACACAATTCAATTATTTCTGAAGACAAAAACAAAAAGGGATGGTTGCAGGAAAAAAATAACAAAATAGGAGAAGCCACAGACATGTCAGACGACAGGTTTTGCTATGAGTGGAACATTCTCCTTCTTATTTACTGGCGTTTCACCTTTCTTTCCAGCTTGTCGGCGTACTCAAAATAATAAAATGGCAAATGTCACACAGCTTCCATGCACAAAAGCGATATCAATGGAAACACTGATACAATAAACAAACCTGTTCTATAATGTCTCAGGTTTTAAGATTAAATAGTTCCTAAACAAATAAAAGTGCCAAAATAGACGTCAATGAAAGAAACTCTGACGGCTACATTAATATTAACTACACCATCAGAAAAGAAAACAACGAAGAGTTATTTTTGTTTCAGCGCATAACCGCACAATGATGGACAGCCTGCGTTGAGCCTTCCAAAGTGAACGCTGAGGTTTAGTATTATAGTATTCAAGCTGAGCAGGAGGCAACAGAAAAGAAAGGATGTGTGTTTAGATTCCTAAGAAGTATATGAAATAACTTTCGAAGAAAGATAGTGTGTAAACAATAAGCGTTAATACAATATTATCAAGGAACTTAAAAACATATTTAAGATAACAAAATTTTGTTAGACTTTTGAGCACATGTTATTTCCTATTCAGTTTCGTTATCAAATAAATCAATGTGATAAATAGTCATAAATATGTGTGTTAAGGATTTTTCAAAACATAATTTGGGTTACCATCTATATTCTGTTATTATGGTGTATGACGCCAGAGTTTTTAATGACATTTCAACAGGTCATTGTGTATCTTGCACGCCGTTACTGACAAGGCCTTTTACTGAAAACTTTGTATATTGATTTACATCACACTCTTTGACTTCAATTTTTACTTAGAAAGAAATTAAAGCTTGCTGACTTTGGTTACATTACTTTGATGGCACCAATTGTTTCTGCCTAATGCGCAGGGCGTACAACACGCAGGGTGTGTAGTTGAAATATATTATTTTATGTTTTAACAGGTATACAAATCGCTAACAACTTGTACCAAAACTACAGACTATTGTTATATAAGTTTCAGAGAATCTGACGACATTCTCTACTCATATACTTTACTGCTAGGTGTGGCCTAGCAGTTAGTTTGCCAGTTTGTAAATTTGAGGATCCAAAGTTCTTGTCCATTTGCTGCAAAAACGCGCTTTGAAGCGATAGATGCATTATGAGTGTGACGGTCAATTCTCTCTATTCAATTAGAGTAACTCAAGAGATGGCGGTGGGAGCTGTTGACTAGCTGCCTTCCCTTTAGTCTATCAGTTCAAAATTAGAGGAGAACTTTACGCAGACAACATTTGTGTAGTTTTGTGCAAATTTCCGAAACAAATAAATCAACTATTTGATTGATAAGTAAGATAGGTGTAAGAAGATTAATAATCCTAGTTATTCACTAAGATAGGTTTTATCTTGATATCACGAGTAATACATCAATCTGTAACTTTCTAAAATACTTAGACTAGTGATTTTGCTTTCACCTCTTCAAAACGTTTGTTTTGTTACTTATATGAGTCATATTTAATATCTTTAATTTCAGCTTGATTAAATAAAAATGAAACTAGATCCACTTCTTAAAATGTCTACTAAGTTATTTTTAGTTCATGAGGTAATAAAACTGAAGCTAAACCGATTTGAAACATTTTATTCTTATATATTTAGAATAATCGATTCCCAGTACAAGTATCCAGCTGGTTATACTATGCTGCCATCTAGCGAACAAGAATAGCATATTAAGTATATTCTTTATTTCTGTACTGCTCTGTATAGTCTTAAAATTTCATATGGTACACTATCGAATATATCACGCATAGCTTTAACACTTATTTGATAAATTATCTGTAGAAATACAAATGTTCATTGAAATGCCAGTAGGTTTTCAACATCAACTAGAAAAGTCGAATGGTTAGAAATTATTAAAAAAGATCACAATTATTACTAAGGAAAACTTAGTCAATGAATAGTACGTAATAACATTAGACTATAAAAATCAAACGATCAATAACTCGTGATATCTAAAATTTTAAATTAGCGTTTTAAATTTAAGAAACTTAAAAAAATAAAGAATTCCAATAAATAGATGAAAGATATATTTTTCTTTTTGTCAAGTAACCATCTCAATTCTACAGATTTTTCTTTTTTCATTAAGCGCATACTATCACAAATTAAGTTTGTAACTTCTCAACATCAAGCCATTCATAACGTAAAAAAACAATCGAAAACTCACTAATGTAGCACTAATATGAATGATGCAAAAAATAAAATAAGATATACTTTTATATATATATCTGAAATTTGCGCATATATTCATATGCACTGAAATCAAACAAACGAAATTAACATATTGTGACAAATTACGGAAACATAAACGTTAAACATACGTATTACTGCCTTCAGAATAACAACAAGCAACTCTAGTTCTATAAATCATGTAATAAAACAACGGTAGACAAAAACAGAATACCTAACATTCTAACAGGATACCTGGATATAGTAATATTACACTTTAATGAACCTGTGTCTACCAGCACGTTGAGAAACTCGAAGGAACAACTGTCATAACAAAAAAGAAAAGGAAAAAAAACGTGAACTGGAGAAGAGCCAAGTGGGAAAAATCAAAATTTAGGGCCATCAGTGTATACGTAGAAAATGCGTTTTCATTTAGTTACCATACATTTAGTCTGTTTTCACTCGGAGTTGTGGTTTATTAGATGTCTAGAATACATTTATCTCACACCTACCCACCTCCATGCACTCTGAGGTTTGTGGTAAAACACAGTTCATCATTATGGAAAATACGAACAGACTTCTATTCTCTTTAACAACTACTTTAACTCATAGTGTCTACGATGCTTAAACGACATAAGTATTAAAGAAAAGATAAACAGAGAACTTTATTTACAAAACGTGCAACGACAGAGATTATTAATCATGTACAGTATAACATAACCCTTGTCTGTTAAACACTTTTTTGTCTCCGTCCAGATTTTTTGTGAGCACGTTTTGTGTCATAGTATTCTAG
The DNA here is from genome assembly GCF_000517525.1 of Limulus polyphemus. NCBI lineage: Eukaryota > Metazoa > Arthropoda > Merostomata > Xiphosura > Limulidae > Limulus > Limulus polyphemus. The sequence goes on from NW_013666144.1 coordinate 411,440, forward strand.
ATTCTAACAAATAAATTAGAGCTAAGTGTGCAGATGGCCAAATCAATGAAAATATTTTACACTTTGACGTCAGCGCTCTGAATTTGCATAGTAAAAATATTTAGACAAGAAAAATGTTTTCACCATTACAATGGGCTTTCTGTAGGGTAAGTAAAGGCTCGATAACTAAGTCTTAATGTAACGCCACATCAGTTGCACTTCAAGAGGGTCAACGTCAAATCATCACCTCAAGTGTGAACAGAGTATGCAACCTGTCTACTATATCTTAAATCAGAGATCCTTAAAGCCATACGGTTCAATGAGGTGGGCTCAAATTCAATCGGCGTATTTTTCATCAGCTGAAAGGTTGGGGTTAGAGATATATTTCTTGTGTTATCTCGTAACAATTACTGTCAGTAATGAGAAACGGAAAATCTCTGTGCATTTAACAAAATACGAAGTAATCAGTGAGCACACTTTTTATGGCCTTTTGAAAGATCTAAAAATAGTATCAGTCGTAATTAGGTACTACAGATCATTGCATTGGATTTTGAAGTTTCAAATAATAATGTACTTTGCATATCAATGAATGATGAGCTGAGACGTTTCAAATCGTGGTGAAATTGAACATTTTCGTTTGTGGTGAGGGGCGATGTTTGAATTAGCGTTTAAGATAGACATCTGAATTAGTAACGAGCTGTGATGTTTCAGGTCGTGGTGAAATTGGACATTTTCGTTTGTGGTGAGGGGCGATGTTTGAATTAGCGTTTAAGATAGACATCTAAATTAGTAACGAGCTGTGATGTTTCAGGTCGTGGTGAAATTGAATATTCCCCCTTGTAATGAGTCGTGATCGAATTAGCGGTTAAAGTAGACATCTCTTCTTGTGATAAGCTATGCCGTTTCAAAGCTCAACTGTTTTCACATTAGTGTAAGTTGAGCTAAGGATTAACTGCATCTTCTGGAAAGTTTTAGTACACATTTTCCTATTTTATTCCAAACCAATAAAGGTGAAAATAAATGAAAGTAGAATATTAAATTATGCGGAAAAAGGCCTAGTCAAATAACACAAACTAGAATCAGGCCCAAAAATGATGTATTATTTAATGAGTGTGATTAACAGTTATTTAATTTGAACCTGAAATTAAATCTGTAGATGCTAACTTTACTTAGTTAATATAATATGACGAAATGTACACGGGTTGTACAAAATAACGGAATACCTCACCTTTTAAATTCCAGTTTTGATATCTTTACGAGGGAGAAACTATAGCCATGTGGTAATATAACTGTGCATTAAATCATTCGAATAGTATATTACTGTTTTTCAGAAACATATTATAAAAATCTTAAGGCCAAAAGATATATCATACTTCCAAAGAGGCATAATTGTAGGTGAACGTCTAGTTAGACTCTCAGTGACACAAATACGCAAAATACTGAATGTATTTCGAAGAACAGCGTCAAAAGTGATGTCAGAATAGATACTTGCAAAATAAAATCACCTCAGACAGACAGGATAGAGTTAGAAAAACTAATTTAACCGATCATGACAGACGAGAATTAATACATGCAGTGACATAACAACAAAAGACTACAGCGTCAAAAGTGTGTGCAGTTTAACGTCAGTCTACAACAACCAATCGTTGTCAAAACAACTCAAGATGGATTAACCCTGATGAGTCTGACATTCAGAAACCTCTAAGTACGTATAAAAAATGCACAAACCCGAGTAAAGTGATGTCATGAACATACAAATTGGTACAAACATCAATGGGAGAAAGTGATTTAACAAGAGGAATAATCTTTTACACTTTTCCCATCAATTGAACGTGTTCATGTATGGTGAGAACCAGATGGAGCTTACAACCCTGATCGTCTGGTGCCAACAGTTAAACATGGTGGAAGTTATGTGGTGATATGGGCAAATTTTTGTTGGGATAGATTAGAGTCTATGATCTCCGAAAAGTAAATTGACAGAAATTACTTACTTTATGGCAGCCCAGGCTCACCCTATGATGAACACATATTTCCACACAGGACTGGACTGTTTCAACAACACAATGCACAACATCATACTGCTAAAAATGGTAAAAATGGTTCAAGGAATATGCAGATGAGTATGAGCACTTAATTTGGCAACTACAGTCACACACCAGATTGCAATGTTATCGAGCATCTATGGTAAATTCTTGAAATTACGTTTCAAAGCAGATTTCTACTATTATTTAAAATAAATATGGTTTATCTCTAAAAATCGTTACAAACTTGAATGTATTCCAAAACTCCGTGAGTGAAAACACAGGAGAATATGTTATAATATGCCAACCTCACTACATCTGCTGTACCACTGTTGAAGATGCCTTTGCTTAAGTACCAAGGTACATATTGTACAGCTCTAAGATAGCTACATTGACTACAAAATTATCATATGTACCAATGCTCAAACCTTAACGTCACTGCATATGTTCACGTTTGTTTAATTATATATATATCTACAACTAAAAACAACTTTTTTCAGTAAAGGAATAATGATTTTGATAGATGGGTCTTCTTATTTCATTCATTGGCCTTGTATGATATTTATGCATCATGAAACCATACAAGCTCTATTGTACTCTTTTTTGTATTATATTGTATTATGTATTCATTACAAAGCTACTAAGGTTATCTCACTTAATTTTAGACAACTGACCAGAGGGAAGGAAGCTAGTCAGCAGTGCCCTACAACCCACCATCCACACTAAGGTATTGATTGTCACTTTTATAACTCACCCACATCATAAAGTTCGTAGAATATTTTGTTGTATCACAAGCATTCGAACCCGGTTCGCCTGCTCTAAATTCCAGAGCTTTACCAAAGGGCTAACAGGTGTACTATACCGTAAATAACTTTGTGACCGACAATAAGGTTGTAGCAAAACAATTCTAGATATGACACAAGCAGAGTACGCTTTATACATTTTCTTCTAGTAGATATGTGTGTGTGTATATATACTTTAATGAAAGAACACAAAGTGTCATAAACAATAATGAATGGGTACTGAACATTCATCAGTAGCTATGTGAAAAATGTCCTGTACAATTTCAATCATTCTACTCGGTCGGATGTTGAAATTACTTGCGAGACAGATGAAAAGATATATAAAATTTGCACTTTATACAAATAATCTTTACACTTTACCTTGACAAACTCCTTTCATAAATACAATGGTGAATTTTTTCAAATAGGTTACAATTAAAATGATTGGCATTTTTTTTCAGTCAAATTAGAGGTACATTTTCTGGAGAAATAGTTACATATAGTTTTACCTAACATCTGCCCTTTCCTTGACATTCTAATTGTTTCCCACAATCATGAACTGAGCTGCAGCTGGCTTGTATTATCTCATTTCATTCTATATAATCTAACAATATATTTGTTGAGATCTATTAAACTGTCCTAATATAAACAACCAGATGTTGATTACTTCTACTGACATATAGGTCCTCACTAGCTTCCTGCGACCCTAGATAATAGACATTAGTAGAATAACTAATTTATTACTAAGGACTTTTGTGCAATATTTAGCAGGAATAGATGATAGATTATCTTAATCCCGTCAAAGGTTTCGTGTTTTGAGAATACTGATATTAAGAAAACTATATAAGCAATAAATTTAGACTTAAGTTACGAAAACTCACGCAAACAAAGACCTTGCGACTTCTATTACGTTAAAACTACTATCCAATATGGCTGAATTAATCTCAGTGTCTACTACTGTGATCACGAAAAATCGTTTCCCGCATCAGGAATTACATGAACGTAAATGGCGACTAGATTTCTGTTGCTTTACTTAGTAGAATAGCTTTGGTCAATTATGCGTAACCACAAACCCCGAAGTAATCGCAAAACTCTTTGATGTGACATATGATTGGAACATGAAAGGAAAAAACAAAAAAATACATCAACTGTTATGAAATATCAAGCTACCAGAGTCAAAACACATGCTCTATATACGTAAACAACAACTCAGAGCACTGCAATTCCATATGGATATACAGTAATAAGTTAACTATATTGATCAGAAAGCTTCAATGTGCAAAGCTATCTTTTCTATTGATACAGTTAAACTTTTACACTATTGGAAGGTAAATAGTAACTATATGAATCTATTTCTGCCTATATATTCTTAGGCTAAATTCAGATTTGTTATTAAGAACAGTTAATAATCGGTGAATTGTAATACCAATGAATGTTCACATATATATATAAGTCCACCGTTTAATAAACCTTTATTGCAACTCAAACGTACTTGATCTTGTGAAATAAATTTTAAACCGAGTAATACTAAAACATGAAATATAAATACTAAATAAATGTTTTTGTAAGATAAAATATGTACAATGATATTCCACTAAGAAAATAAAAGAAGCCTATCTAACAGGTGAAAAACTAAGTATTTATTACTATTATAATAGCAATTAAGTTACCAGAATTTGTAAAATATATAACTCATTTTCAACAGTCAAGTTATTTGAGTTACTGCACTGATTACAATGTATACCAAAAACTTATTTGTTTATTCATATAATCAACTGAAAACTTTAATTATTGCACGTAATGTTCCCCTGTTAACATCAAGGGTTCGATTCCCCTCGGTGGACACAGCAGATAGCCCGATGTGTCTTTGCTATAAAAAAATATACACATACACATAGTAAAAAATTAAAATAAATAGGATATGGGGTCTGGTATATTTTGACAGTCTCTCCAATTCCCGACATTAAATTTTCGAATTATTTCTATTTAATTATTTATTTTATAGCCTTTTGTGCATTAGTAATAAAGTGTATATATTTACGTGTTGTTTATTTAATTCAAAAGAGTCAATGTTGATTTTTTAAACACGTAAAACTAAAAAAAAGTTCCTATATATTAAAATGAAAAACACGAACGAACAAAATGACCATATCATTCATAATCTTTATCAAAATTTGTACTCAATCCATAAAATGAGTTTCTAAGAAAATGTATACTTAATTAGCTATACTGGTGGTCAGGCCGATGTTTAGTTTCGCTCTAAGTACATAGCTTGCTCTGATCAGAAGTTAATTTTAAAATACTCTGTTAAGATGCTTTCGAAGCCTTAAGTCAACGCTTGCTCTAGTAAAACTACTTCGTTTATTTTGAAGACGGATCAGACGTTTAGTATAAGTGTTTTTGGTTTCGAATTTTCACGTAAAGCTACACGCGAACATTTGATCTTACACGCAGCACGGTCCATTATTATAATGAAACAGCTAAAAGATCGCAAATGGTTCTTGACAATCATATAAGATGAAGAGAACAAATTAGACGTATGAAGCAAAGACTATAGAACAGTCATATAAGTCGAAGGATACTTGACAACCACATAAGATGAAGTGAACAGACCAGTCGTATGAAGTCGTTCTTTGGGTTAATACCTAACCTGTGATCAAATCACTGAAATAAAAAAGCAACAGCATTTCATAGGCACGAACTACTTTGTTAAAGATATAAACATAAACTTGAAAATAACAACGTTTCATAGGCACGAACTGCTTTGTTCAAGATATAAACATAAACTTGAAAATAACAACGTTTCATAGGCACGAACTGCTTTGTTAAAGATATAAACATAACCTTGAACGCAACAACGTTTCATAGGCACGAACTGCTTTGTTAAAGATATAAACATAAACTTGAACGCAACAACGTTTCATAGGCACGAACTGCTTTGTTAAAGATATAAACATAAACTTGAAATATACTTTTATATTTTTGAACTTGGTCACGTTCTAATGTAAGTTAAACAGACTTTGTGTTTTTGAGAAGTATGCCGGATTTCGAATGGTTTCTGATTCTGATAAAGCGTTGGTTTATCAAGTATTAATGCACGTTTCTGATAAAAGCTTAATAAAATCTAAATTTGTTATTATATGTTCGTGTTTTAATGGTTTAAAAATGATAACATACAAAGACATACACATAACTCTATTGTAAACCACGCACCGAAGGAACTATAGTTGATTAATGAATAAAAATACATTTTATATAAGCTTCTAAACACAGAATAAGACCTCATGAAATGTGCAAATAACTACATTCATCAAACTTTTAAACAGATTACGTCTTTTTCAGGCAACAGAAATATAATAATGCAAATGGATAACTTTTGATAATAATCAGTCTAAGATTTCTGATGTACAAGGTTAATTATATGATGCTTAATATATATTTTACCAATGGATTAAAGAGTACCAGACTTTAACGAACTAGAGTGCGTGATATTGAAACGATTTTGGAGACTCATTACATCGTTAACAGTCCACGTCGCCACGTCCGGTCATGGTCTATCTGACGAACGCGCATTTCGACAATAGCCCTACAGCGTAGTTTTCATTAAAAAAAATCCAAAAAACACCATCGTTAGGCTGTTCACAGAACAACATAGTTAAGAATCTTCTCTGTCAGGAAAGTGACACAAGTCACACGTACACAACCGGCATCCAAGAAATGTCCTTTCGGCGTCAAGTAACTCAAGCAGGTAGCGAATGAAACGGATATTCACGCTGCTCCATATGAACACATATCAGTGAATTCTCTCACGGATGTCTGTGCGATTGCAGTGTTAAAATGTGCACTGAAAAATCATTTTCTTCATACTCAAATGATTGTGGAAATAGCGAACAGGAGAAGTGGATTCTAAAGAGTTTAGAAAAATGTTAATAAAAAGCCGATGATATCTATGTACTCCATCGATTATTCTATATGTATATATGTACAGTAAGTTGTATAGCAGAACAATACAAAATACGGTTGATTATTCAATATTATACATGGGTTTGAGTACATTAAACAATTCTGAATATGAAAATCAGCAAGTCACATAGCAACAACAACCGACTTAAAATCGTGGTGGAACGGAATGTATCAGAATTACATTTTCTCATTATTTTACATTACCACAGTAGTATGAAGAGGTATGCAAAAGCCCTTTCCAACACAAAATATCCATACACTCAGATCATGAAAATGTGTTCAGATCGTGAATTTAGGATTTCCAATACAGGAATATCGCTTGAACTTAATAATATTGTAAGACTAAAGAATAGGGATCAATTTGGGGCAGCAGGACCATCCAGGTCCTGCAATAAGTCATAAACCAGCCGTTGTAAGCAAGGTGCGGCTTCTTGTAACAATTGAGAATACGTTAGCATCAATGTCCCAGAAAACAGTACGTGGACTGTGAATTTGTGGATTTACAGTTCGCGGCAAAAATGCGCTTCACACTTTGAGGCTGTAGGAATTCTATAAGATAACAATAAGATATCATTATTGGGTCAGATAAAGGTAGCATGAGAGTTGATGGTAGGTGCTGTTGAATAATTGACTTCCCTGTGGTCTCTCAGTTCAAAAGTAAGTAAGCCCTTTGTATAGCTTTGCGTGAATGTTTTTAAACAAACGAATAATTGATGGTGTTTTTATTTAATTGTGTGTGTGTGTGTGAATCATACGTTATTAGGGACAATGTAACCAACAAAGTCATGGACCCACAAGCAGTTTGAAAATTCACGCTAATCATTAGACCATGCCGGTCCATAGTGAAATTAATCCCACTAATTACTGAGTATTGTAACAACCAAAGGCATACAATTAGTCAATATGATGCAAAATATGAACTCCACCAGTAGTGAACGAAATAAAATCAAGTCAATATGATGCAAAATATGAACTCCACCAGTAGTGAACGAAATAAAATCAAGTCAATATGATGCGAAATATGAAATCCACCAGTAGTGAACAATATAAAATCAAGTTAATATGATGCAAAATACGAACTCCACCAGTAGTGAACGATATAAAATAAAGTCAATATGATGCAAAATATGAACTCCACCAGTAGTGAACGATGTAAAATTAGTTAATATGATGCAAAATATGAACTCCACCAGTAGTGAACGATATAAAATCAAGTCACTATGATGCAAAATACGAACTCCACTAGTAGTGAACGGTATAAAATTAGTTAATATGATGCAAAATATTAACTCCACCCGTAGTGAACGATATAAAATTAGTCAATATGATGCAAAATATGAACTCCACCAGTAGTGAACGATATAAAATCAAGACAATAATTTGAGAGATTATTCTTTTTTTCTACCTAACAGCAATACGTATTTAATTTACAATTAATGCCAGTTAAAATTATTTACAAAATACACTAAGCTTTAAGCCTAGTGCCCTGATTAGTGTTCAGTTTTATAAAATACATTCGATATTGCTAGAAAACCATTAAATAAGAAAATGACTGTTTCACATATTTGCGAGTAAACTTAGAATAGTGATGTAACGGTGATATCCTTCCTAAAATTCATTATTTACTACATTATGTAGTAAAATTGTTTTTTGAGAGCGTTACAAATTAAATAAAAAGTGTAAAACAAGATGACATGAGATGCTACCAAAATTCTATGATTTGTTATAATTAATTTGAATATAGGAGTTTTAAAAAACCTCCACAGTTGTCACACTTATAAAGAAGTTTCGGTTTCCTTTTTCCATAAGTCTCAAAATCATTTTCATATTAATGAGATATGTCGTTTGATCTTAATTATTTCTTCTGTATGGTTATGTTTTTTGGACATGTCATTTGACCATTTTCTATATGTTGTCGAGATTGGCGCGTGAATTAGAAACATTGCATCGCTAAAAAATCAAAACAAGTACGGGTGTCAAACCCATCCCAACAACTTTACAGATTCTAAGTAACAGAAGGTTAAACAACAAAAAAATCCTATGTTTTTTAACACTGAATACTCCCAGCGTGTTTTATGTATTTTCAAAAATGAACATAATATAAGTTTTAAATACTTAAGCTCACCCATTCATATTCCACTTTACTCGGTATAAATCTAAAATTCCGGGTGTGTTATTGATCATCGTGTTTTCGGTATGTTACGGCAGGGTTTTGTCCGCTTGACAGTCGGAAGTAGTCAGATGAAACTTAACATGTGTTTCGAAGATGTATTTATTCCCGCGAGTCTTTACGGTAAATATCCATGCCTATACTTTGTGAACAGTTACACTTTTTCATAATAATTTCTAAATAAAGCTATTTAGCCATCATTCTAGCAGTTGGTAATCACAAAAATTAGTCTGTTACAAGTAATGAGTCCCGGTTCAATAGAGGAAATTAACACTTAAGAAATATCGAAAATACTCGAAATGATAAATATTTCCACTTCGAAATGATGAAGAAATAATATAATATTATCAGCTCTAGTAAAAAAAAAGTAAAAAGGTGAATACAACTTTAGAATTATGTATTTGCTTTAAATTTCAACCAAAAAAATAAGTCACGAAATCTTGCGTTTTAGAAACTTAGAAAAACAATAACCTAGGATTATATCACTTTAAACATGGTATGTCTAATAGAAGCAGTTTAAAGAAACAAAGGACACTCTTTAATTGGGATGGTGCAATAGAACCGATTTGGCCACATTTTGATACCTTGTCAAAGGCAAAAAAACGGTGTCTCAGCGGAGAATCTGAACGCTTATAACATTAAAAATCGGGTTTCGATATCCACAGAAGGCAGAGCACAGATAGCTCATTGGGTATCTTTGTGCTTAACAACGAACAAAGTCGAAGGCAAAACCGAAGAGGTAAGTAAGATAACCTCCAAGAAAAGTATGGTTTAAGATAATTACACAATTTTTCCACGCTTAGCTTATTTGAATTTACTAAACATGATAACAACAATGGAATGATCTCTATAAGACACAGCATGTTTGCTCGGATTACTTTTATGGGTGCTATTTCAAATGTTTCAAAACCATTATCACTATTCAAGGACATATTTTGACAACTAGATCTTAAAAGTAAAGGTTATGATACATATTTGATATACAGAAGAAGCTTAAGCTTCAAATTAGTTTGATAGGATAGATAACATGAATATTTGGAATAGCTTTTCCCTAAGACGAAAGAGGTATGTTTAAAAAGGATGCGACAAGCAGTTGCGTATGTTCTTATTTTATTTTAAGAAACACCATTATCCGTATTTGTTAAACACAATTATTGATTAAAATAAGCTCATAAAATGTATTTCAAATTTAATAGTCCATTCTACAATATCAGTTTATTGTGATAAGTGTATTTATTATCAGCTTACAAAACCAAAAACGGTTGTTTTTCTCTGAGTTAACAGTGTAAAAAATCTTCACTTAACTGACATTACACCACAAAAATACATCTACGTACCTGTTAATATGTGCTTGGCATTAATCTATAATATTCTATAGAGGGTGTTGTTACTTACTGATTTTTTTCCTTTTAAGTACATTTATGTTATGGTTTGACAGTGTGTATGTAGGAACGTAAATATTCATTACGGAGTTTCTTATTTTCCAAGTTTACACAGAAAAAAGTGACATTTCGTGATAAAGTGAAAGTATTCTAGTGTACTTTTAAGCTATTTTCTAAGAAATAAGCTAAAGAATATCGATATAATTATTCAGACAGGCAATTAGCATACCCTTGCTTATGATCTGTTAATAATTTTGTAGCTAAAAGCACTCTGCACATTCAGCTATGGATGCGTTATATGGGTGACAGTCAATCCCATTGTTCCTTCAAAGTCGGACAAAGTCGATGTGGTGGCAGGTGCTGCTAACTGACTACTTTCCCTCTGGTAGCTCAAAATTAGAGACAGCTATACCTTGGGTCTAGCGGTCTCTAAACTGCCATTTAACTAACGTGTGCACAAGATGCCGACCAACTTGGAAAACCAATACAATTTATGCTTATTGATTATAAAACTTAAAGTAATGTTTTCAAGTTGTACTTACACTTAAAAAGATTATCTTACCTTTTTTTCTTATGTATAAATTTAGCATTAACCAAAGTTTTCTAAGCTGGTCAAACCTCGTGATATATTACTGATAATACAACCAAAAATATTATGAACAACAAGGGTACCAAACTGAAGATTTGGTGCAGTGTAATCAGACTGATTTTAGCACAGATAGTCTATTGCGCAACTTTGTGATTAACAACAAACAAACAAATGCAAAGCACTACGTTTTACCAAAATTACTTCAATAACGTACATGTTGCTTTAAGTTATTTCAGTTTTGATCTATAGAGGTAGATTATTTTCCATCGGATGTTCTAAATAATTATTGCAAGAAATCTCATTAAGCCTCTTTTGATATCTATGGTCAGCTTTACTCAGTTTAAAATTCACTTTAAAAATTAATTTTGTGGGAATTGACAATCAAATATAAATGTATTAGTGTGTTATTGAAATACAAAACTGACTTCTTTCCTAAGAGAAATTTAAACACCACAGAATGTTGTTTAACTTTACGAACAAAATAGAATGCAGTTTCCTAGAATCAAAACACTTTCATTTGTTTTCTTTAGGAATTAAGAAACATATCATTATAGAGCAACACAAGACTTTATACTTGTTATTTTAAATCAAAAATTGGAAATATGCCTGGCTAACACACAGACTTTAATAAAGTAATAATATACTTACACATTCCTTTTCCAAGAACCCAAACCTCCGGCTTAGAATGAAGCTCTATCAACACGGTGGGCATACAGACCAGTAAAACCAGTAAATCAGCTACACTTAGGTTGATCAAAAAGAAATTGGTGGAGTTTCTTAAGTCTTTCGTCCGACAGACAACGACGGGGACTAAGATATTACCTATTGTTCCTACGGCTAGCACTACAGCACACAGAACAGTGGCTACTGTTCGTATATAGTCCGGAAATTCCAGTCGAAAACTGTCGACATCGCTCGAGAAAGTACAGTTTAGAAACTGTGAAATGTTGGGTAGAACGATGCTTCTATTTAGGGGAATGCAGTCAGTTAGGTTGACAGGAAACAATGATGTCATGCTCCAGCAAAAAGGGTACGGACAAAATAGTCTTCTTCAAATTATGGTTAACATGTTAGAGATTTTTCTTTTATTACAAGAACTATTAAACGCCAAGTGCTTATAAATTAAGAAATATCCAGATTTCTGGTGGTTTACAGAAGATTTTAAACACTTGCCCATGTTTAGCGACAAACATGAGAACGAGTAAGTTGTCAACACTGGCAGCGGATCTTTCAGCACTGCCACGCGTTCCACTTGCAATCGCTGTAGCTAACGCGAGAAAGAAAGTTCTTCAAGTGTCAGCCTTCTGGCTCGTTCACTTATCCTCAAGCCAAGTCGATGTATTCCCTGCCCCTCCCCCTTTTACTCCAACAAGCAAGACGCTGTCAGAAGCTCCGCCTGTGGAGCGGACTATTCCGGGAGGTCGAGGTGATCAGCCGTGAAACCCTTCAGCTCCTCAGATGGCAAGATATTCTAATACAGGTCAAACATGTCTTTCACGAAGATCACCAGTAGTACCTGAGAAAAAGTCTCCGCAGTTAGACCATAGTATTAAACCGTGAAGCCTACAAGGTTGAAGTAATTGGTTTTTTGACTATCTTTCTTTTAAGTTAAGGTCTAATAGCTTGGAAAATTCACAGGTAGCGCTGAAAAAAAAAGAAAGATAAAGAAAATAGTGCAGTTGCGTTAAACGTTATTTAGAGACTCCTGGTGGTTTATTTCTTGAACTCGGAACATATTTTACTGATATATACAGATTTATATATGAGAAACATGACATAATAAAAACAGTTTGAAGAAACTAACCACAGTAATTTGTTATGTCAACAAATATGGTCTCGTAACTATCTGTTGTATCTTTTTCTATTTATCTAACTAACGGACATAAACTGAGACACAAGTACGGTATATATATTATTTGATATTATTATTGGCCTACAATCAGTAGCAAACGTGGCCCAGTTAAAGTGTATTACTGTTTCTGCATATATGGATACTATTCTTGGTACTTTTAACCAAGAAAAACTAAACCAGTGAAATGGCTCCGAAGCAAAATCATACAGGATTACCTTCTAGAAGCAAACTTACACAGACTGCCTTACGAACAAAATATAATTTGTAGTTTCACGTACTTTTTGAGTCCCTCTTCAAAATATTTTCCAATTTTCCCTTACTGTACTTGTAAGAAAATTTGTTGTGATAATATATCACAGATATTAACATTTTAATTAAAAGACACGTTCAATTATATTGAACAATATGATTTAATAATGTTCTAAACTTTTTTTTCTATAATCAGTACTAATATTATAGAATATACCCTAACTCAAAATGGCATGAAAATATATTTTGAACTTTTCCATCAAGATGATGTTTCTACATCAGAGTACACATAACAGTCAACAATCCAGAAATGTCAATATCTTTTCAGTTCTTACATCACCATTCCTTCGTAGATAATCCAAGAAACGCCTGTATCTATTCGATTAATATATCCTCATTTATTGGTTGAAAATCCTTAAAACCTGCTATATTTTTTTCGATTCCTCTATCATGGCTTGCTGGTCGACAATTCTAGAAACGTCTATATCTTATCGAAACCTGCTTCATCATTGTTTTTTTGGTCGACAAACCTAGAAACGTTTTTATCTTTACGATTCCTGCATCATCGTTTGTTGATTGAAGTTCCAGGAAACATCTATGTTCTTCTATACTTTTTGTTCCTACATTATCGTTTGTTTGTCGACGAGACGATCCTAGAAATTTCTATATCTTTTAATTCCTGCATAATCGTTTATGGGTCGAAATCCTCCAAACTTCCGAGCCTTTTTGGTTCATTTATCATCGTTTATTGGTCGAAATCCTGCAAACTTCCGAGCTTTTTTCGTTCATTCATCATTGTTTATTTGTCGATAATCCTAGAAAAGAAACATCTACATATTTTCGAGCCTGCAACACCGTTTCTTCGTCGATAATCCTGGAAATATCTATATCTTTTGCACTTCCTCCATCATAGTTAACAGATCGAGAATTTTAAGATGTCTGTATATTTTGCATTCCTGCTTCTTCATTTATTGGTGGGCAATCCTAGAAATTCTATATCTTTACTGCTCCTGCATCATTGTTTATTGACCGGCAGTCCTAGAAACTTCTATGTCATTTCGGATCTCCTGTCATCGTTTATAGGTCGATAATCCTAGAAAAGAAATGTCTAATCTGTTTGGTTCTTTCAACATCGTTTCTTGGTTGATAATCCTAGAAACATCCACATGTTGTCGGCTCCTATATCATCGTTAATAGGTCGAAGTTTTTAAATACTATATATATTTTCGGTTCCTGTATCATAGGTCATTGATAGACAATCCTAGAAACGTCTGTGTTTTTCATTTCCTGCATCATCATATGTTGGTCGACAATCTTTAAAACGTCTATATTTTTTCGATTCCTTCATAATCATATCTTGATCGACAAACTTAGAAACACATGTATCTTTTTTGGATCGTACAGAATCGTTTATTGGTTGACAATCTTGGAAACATCTATATCTTTTGGTCTATTCATCATCATTTGTTGGTCTTAAATCCTAGAAACGCATGTATCTTTTCAGTTCCTGCATCATTGCTTATCAATTGACAGTCCTAAAAACGTTTACATCCTTTAGTTCCTGCATCGTCATTATTGGAAATATCGATACCTTTGTGGTTCCTACGACATCACTGATTGGCCGACAATCCTAAAAATCGTCTTATCTTTTCGTTCCTGCATTATCATTTACAGGTGGACAATACTGGAAACTTCTATATCTTTTCAGTTCCTTCACCATCGCATATTTGTCGATAATCATACAAAAGAAACATTAACATCTTCCGAGTTGCTGCATCATCAGTAATTGGTGGACATTTTTAACAAGCCTAATATATTTTCGGTTCCTCAATTATCGTTTAATGGTCAACAGTCCCATACAGGTATGTATCTATCCTGCTCCTTGGTAACTGTTTATTGCTCAACAATTCTAGAAATGTTAATATATTTTCAGATACTACATTATCGTTTACTGATTAGCAGTCATCAAAACATCGATATCTTTTTGTTCCTGTATAATCGTTTCTTAGTCGACAATCATGGATATTTCTAAATCTTTTCTGCTCTGCATCATATGTTGGTCGTCAATTCTAGAAACATCTGTATCTTTTTGGTTCTTGCACAATTTTCTATTAGTCGACGATCTGAGACATGTCATCAGTTCCTGCATCATTTTCTATTGGTCTACGATCTCAGAAACTTCTATATCTTTTCGGTTCTTGCATTATGATTCGTTGGTCGACAAGGCCAGATACGCCTGTATCTTTTTGGTATCTGCACCATCGTTTATTTGTCAATAGTCCTAGAAAAAAAGAGTCTATATATTTTCGGTTCATGCATTGTCGTTTCTTGTTTGATAATCCTAGAAACGTTATATCTCTTCAGCTCCTGCATCATCATTTATTAGTCGAAAATATTAACAGTTCTATATATATATCCGGTTCCCGCTTCGTCGTTTGATGGTCGCCAATCATAAAAAAATCTATATCTTTTCCACTCCTGCATCATCGCTTTTTGGTAAACAATTCCAAAACGCCGATAACTTTCATTTTTCAGCATCATCGTTTGTTTGTCAACGATCCTAGAGACGTCTATATCTTTTCGGTTTTTGAATCACCATTTCTTGGTCGTAAATCCCAGAAATGCCTGCGTCATTTCCATTCTTCTATCAGATGTTATTGATCAACAATCCTAAAAACGCTTATATCCTTTCGTTGACATTTAACCATTTACGACAAATACGCGATGATGCAGGAACGAAAAATATATAGACGTTTCTAGAATGGTTGAAAACAAGCGATAATGCAAGAAATGAAAAATATAGAAGTTTCTAGGAATGTCTATCAGTAAACGATGATGCAAGGATTGAAAAATGTAGACTGTGGAAAACTGCCAACTAATATGCAATGATGGAGCAAATGATAAGATATAAACGTTTCAAGAACTGAGCATATGTAAAAAATGTGCAGGGTTTTGGACCAATAAAGGACCATGTATAAACCAAAATTATATAGACATTTTATGATTGTTGACCAATGACTGATGATGCAGGAACCAATATATAGAGAATCTTTAGTGTTATTGATCAATAAACGACGATGCAGGAACAGAATATATATCGTAGCCTGTTTTCCAGGATTATAGACCAATAAATGATGATGAAGGAATAGAAAAGATAAAAATGTTCACATGATTGTCGATCAATGAGCGATGAAGCAAGGAATATGTTATTGGTTCCTGCATTGTGGTTTATTGGTCGAAAATCCTAGAAATTCTATATCTTTCCTGTTCCTGCATCATCGTTTAATGGCTGACAATCCTAAAAGTTCTATATCTTTTCGATCCTTAACCACCATTCATTGGTCGACAATCTTAGAAACACCTATATATTATCGTTCTTTCATCATCGTTTATTGATAGACAATCCTAGAAACGTCAATATCTTTCGTTTCCTGCATCATCATTGTTGTTATTCAGCCATTCTAGCATCGTTTATATCTTTCAGGCTCCTGCATCATTAGTCCTTTGTCGTCAATCCTAGATATGTCTGTATCTTTTCGGTTTCTACATAATTTGTTATTGGTCGACAATCATGAAAACATCTATATCTTTTTTTTGGTTCATTCATGATTGTTCAATGGTTGATAATCCTAAAACGAAACCGTCTTCATCTTTCGGTTCCTGCATCCTTGTTTATTGGTTCACAGTCTTAAAGAGTCTACATATTTTCTATTCCAGCATCATTATTTATTAATTCAAAACCTTTGAAGGTCTAAATATTTTTGGTTCCTGCACCATCGATTATTGATCGACAGTCCTGAAACCGTCTTTATCATTTCCATCTCTGCATCATTGTTTATTTATCGACAATCCAGAAAACGTTGACATATTATCGATTCCTTCAACATTGTTTCTTGTCCCTTTATCCTAGAAAAGAAGCTCTGTATCTTTTTGGTTTATGAAACGCCTTTTGCTGGTCCATAGTCCTAAAAAACTAAATATCATTTGGATTCCTAGATCATAATTCATTAGTCAACAACATTAGAAACGACTATATTTTTCATTTCCTGCATCTTTGTTTAGTGTTTAACATCCTAGAAACGTATATAGCTTTTCGGTTTCTAAATCATTTCTTGGCCGTCAATACCAGAAACACCTGTATCTTTTCCGTTCCTACAACATTTTTTATTGCCCAATAGTCCTAAAAATATCAATATTTTTTTTCGATACCTTCATCATCATTTATTGGTCGATAATCTTAGAAATCAACCGACTGCATCTTTTCGATTAGTGCGTAATCGTTTATTGTTCAGAAATTTTAAAAGGCCTAAATCCATTCGGTTCCTGTAACGTGCTTTATTGATCGACAACACTAAAAAGTCTATATCTGTGTGGTCCTTATATCATCACTTATTGTTCGACAAGCCTAAAAGGTTCCCGTATCGTCGTTTATTGATCCGCAGTCCTAACTTCTCTGTATATTTTCAGTTCCTGCATCATAATTTATTGGTGGACAATTTTAAATCAACTATATCTTTTCGATTCTTGCATCATCCTTCATCGGTAGACAATCATAGAATGTCTATGTTTCTTCGATATTGGCATCATCGTTTATGGGTTGAGAATCCTATAAAGTATATGTCTTTTCAGTTCCCGTATCATCGTTTATTCATCGACAGTCTTGAAAAGTGTATATCTTGTCGTCTTCTGCAACATCGCTTATCGGTCGACAATCATGGAAACGTTTACATCTTCTTAGGTTCTCATCGTATATTGGCCAAAATTATTAAAGAATTTATATTTCTTTAGTCTATGCATCTTCTTTTATCGGTTTACAGTTCTGGAAATTCTATAACTTTTCGATTCGTAAATTACTCGATAATCCTAGAAAGAAAATGACTAAATTTTTTTCGGTTTTTGCAACATCATTTAATAATCCATAGTCCTAGAAACGCCTGTATCTTTTCGGTTTTTGCATCATCAATTGTTGGTCGACAGTTCTGGATAGTCTATATATTTTCGGTTCCTACATTGTCGTTTTTTGGTCAACAATCCTACAAGGTGTATATGCTTTCTGTTCCTGCATTATCTTTTATTTGTCGACGATTCTAAAAAATTCTAAATATTTTCGCTTCCTGCATATCATTTATTGATCGTCAAACCTAATTACGCCACTTTCTTTTCGGTTCCTCTATCATTTTTATTGATCGACGATCTTAGAGACTTATGAATCTTTTCGGTTCTTGCATCATTACTTGTAGGACGTCAATTCAAGTAAACATATAGGTTTTCGGATCCTGCATCATCATTTATTGGTAGACAATCCTACAAACGTTTATATCTTGGTGGTTAATCCTAGATATGAAATGTGTACATCTTTTCGGCTACTGCAACATCATTTCTTGGTCAACAATCCTACAAATATTTATATCTTGTCTGTACTTACATCACTATTTATTGCTCGCAAATCCTAAAAAAATCTATATTTTTGGACTCCTTCATCAACTTTTATTGGTCGATTATCCTAGAAGAGAAAGGTCTACATATTTTGAGATCCTAAAACATATTTTGTTGGTCCACAATCCTAGAAAGCCTATATCTTTTTATTACTTCTATCATTTACTAATCGATAACGCTAGAAAACAAACAACTACCTTTTTCGATTCGGCCATCATTCTCTATTGATCGACAATTTTAAAACTCCTATGTCCATTTGTCGTTTATTAGTCCACAATCCTAGATACCCTATACTCCTAGAAATGTCTATATCTTTCCAGTTCTTAAATCATCATTTACTGGCGAGAATTTGAAATCCACTATATATACATCAAAGTTGATTTAGAGACAATAATAAAAATATCGATATCTTTTCGGATCCTTCATCATCATTTATTCGTCGATAATACTAGAAAAGAAATATCTACATCTTTTCGGTTTCTCCAACTTTATTTAGTGATCCATATTCCTAAAAATTATATATTTTTTCGATTCCTGCATCATAATTTATTCGTTATAAACGTTTATTGATCGCCGGCTCTAAAACGTCTATATCTTTTCAGTTCTTTCATTATCGTTTGTTGCTCAATAATCCTAGAAAAGAAACATTTACATCTGTTTGGTTCCTTCAACATAGTTTCTAGGTCAACAATCCTAAAAATCTATATCTTTTCGACCACTGCATCATCGTATTTTGATCAATAATCCTGGATAAAAATAATCTTCTACATCCTTCAGTTTCCGGTAAATCGTTTGTTGGTCAAGAATCCTATAAACATCAATATTTTTTTTCAATTCCTGCATCATCGTCTATTGATTTATAATCCTGGAAACATCTAACTGCTTTCGGTTTCTCCATCGTCTTTTTATTGCTCGATAGCCCTAGAAAAGAAACGTCTACATCTTTTCAGTTCTTGCATCGTCGTTTATTGGTCGGCATTCCTTGAAACACCTATATCTTTTCGATCCTGCATCATCTTTTATTGGTAGACAATCCTAGAAATGTCCAGATTTTTCCTTTTCTGCATTATCATTTGTTGTTCAGCCATGGTAGAAACGTCTATACTTTTAGGTTCCTTCATATTATTTGTCGGTCATCAATCTTATAAGCGCTATATTTTTTCAGTTCCTGCATCATCGCTTATTTATTGACAATCTTGGAAATATCTGTATCTTTCAGGTTCCTGCATAATCATTTGTTTGTCAACATTCCTTAAATTTTTTTTTCGGTTTCTGCATCATTGTTTATTGATCGATAGTCCCGCAAATAATTAAATATTTTTGTTTCTAGCATCATCATTTGTTGGTTGACCATATCCTCGAAACTTGTATACATTTTTTTTCGGATCCTGTATCATTGTTTATTCGTCGAAAATTCTGAAGACACCTCTTTCTTCCCGGTTCCTGCATAATTCTTTATTGGTCAACAGTTCTAAAAGTCTATATATATTCAGTTCCAACATTGTCGTTTAATGGTCCACAATCTTTGAAAGTCTACATATTTTTGGTTCCAACACCATCCTTTTTTGCCGACGATTTTATAAACGCGGATTCCTTTTCCATACCTCAATCATTATTGACTGATCGACAATTCTAAAAACGTCTATCGGTTCCTCTATCATCGTTTATTGGTCGATAATCCTTGAACATTCAAATTGTTTTAATTTTCTCAATCTTTCTTTATTTTTCGAAAGTTGTAAAAAGTCTCTATATTTAAGATTCCTGTAAAATCGATTATTGATCAACAGTCCTAAAAAAGTATCTGTCTTTTCGATCCCTGCATCGACGTTTGTTGGTCCACTATTCTAGAAAGTCTATCTTATTCAGTTCCTGCATCAACGTTTACTGATCGACAATCATAATGACGTCTATTTCTCTATTGTTTTTTCATCATCATTTATTGGTTTCTGCATCATCGGGCCCGGCATGGCCAGGTGGTTAAGGCGTTCGACTCGCAATCTGTGGGTCGCGGGTTCGAATCCCCGTTACACCAAACATGCTCACCTTTCCAGCCGTGGGGGCATTATAATGTGACAGTCAATCCCACTATTCGTTGGTAAAAGAGTAGCCCAAGAGTTGGCGGTGGGTGGTGATGCCTTCCCTCTAGTCTTACACTGCTAAATTAGGGACGGCTAGCTTTGCGCGAAATCCATAACAAACAATCTGCGTCATCGTTTGTTGGTAGACAATTCTAGAAACTACTATATCTTTTTGGTTCAATTTTGAATATCTTTAATAAATCAATTTAGTATAATATAAATATATAATTTGCAAAAAAGTAGTATATTTTAATTTTGAAAATGTAATTTAGTATGGTCATATTGTGATAACGATAACATGGGTCTGATAATATTCTTTTGTAACTGTATTATAACTCTTAAGTTTGTTAGATAGGTCCCCAACAGGTGATACCATATTGTATAATTGAAACCAAGCATAATAAATATTTTGTTTACGTAATCAAATATTACTGCTGTTATCTTTAATTTTTTCTCCATTATTTTTGTGTTCTTTCCAATTTCATCTAAGATCTAATATTGCTCCAAGATACTTGATACTTTTGTATAATTGAATTATTATTCATATCCTTTTTAATAAATAAATGTTTACAAATGCAATTCTCATAAATTATTGGCTTGTTTAAAATTAATCGAGCATATTTTTTTGGAGAAAATCTCATGCAGACCATTTTCTTTACATTTAAGCATAATAGATTTTAATTATACTACATTCTTATGTATTTTAAATCATTGTTAATTTTTAATGAGCTCATTATCATAATTTCCATTATAAATTAATACAGAGCCATCTGCAAAACTTGTTATTTCTCCATTAAACTACTTTCACAGAAACCATTTAAATATATTAATATATATATATATATATATATAACAAACGATTGATTTCAAATATTTTGAAAAACATTAAAGTTATTTTTTATGGTCAGCCTTCACATAATAGTAACATTCCTACATCTTGGTGTTGTAATCAGAAGACAAATTTAATTAATTTCAACAATTTTTGCAAGACTTAACAGTAGTATTTTAGAACGTTATCTCGATTCAAACATGATAATATTTGACAAGGTTTATATAAAACTTGAGAATTTTTACAGTTAAACATGCATACATATGTGTGTGTGTATATATATATTTACGTTATTTCAAATGTAGCCTCAAATGGCTCAGTGGCTCAGTCTGAGGCTAATAACGCTAAAAACCGGGTTTTGATACCTGTGGTGGGCACAGCACAGATAGTCCATTGTATAGCCTTGTGCTTAACGACAACCAAACATACTTCAATTATACCACATCTGTTTGGAACGAGCCACGTCAGGTTTAACCTCTGTAACTGTCACGTGCTTATTAAAACATTTGGGTATTAAGTTCATTCATTCAATTATTAGTACACTTCAACAGCAGAGTCATTAGGGTGAATGGTTGGTCGTATTTTTAATTGCCTCTTTTTTTAGAAGTTGTGTAAAGTACAATAATTAATTTTTTGCTCTTCTAACATCTTAAGTTTTACCCTACATACTTTAGGTTTTTATGTTATTCACATGAGGCTGGAATAACAACTTCATGGAGATTGTAGTAGGCTATTGTTTGTGGGGTTTTTCATACTTCTGTTTTATTAGAAGCAACTACCTTCAGAGTGAGTGTTAGTTTGAATGCGGGGCATATACATGCTATTACTATTTCACGTGTGAGACTTGCGAATAGAATTATTTCATACATAATGTACTTAGAAATCAGTTTCTAGAAATTGTATGCCAGTACATTTTTGTTGTCTGAAAGTTGATTAGAAGTATAATCCGAGGTAAGAAAATGCTGATTTACCCTCTTTTTCTCATTAACATTATTTTTGCATGATTTATATGATTATTTTAATGATTGTATGATTTATTTGTATGATTATTATAAGATGTTGATTTATTTGTATGATTGTTATAAGATGTTGATTTATTTGTATGATTATTATAAGATGTTGATTTATTTGTATGATTATTATAAGATGTTGATTTATTTGTATGATTATTATAAGATGTTGATTTATTGCATTTATTCTTTCGTTATTATCATTTTTTAATTCTTTTGCAAGTGCCTGTCAAACGCTACTAGTTATAGAATTAAAACATACTCTGCATGTTGCCTCGTGTCCGATATGATTTTATCTAATTGTACTTTGTAATTTCATTAAAATAAATACAGCGTGTACAGAGGACTGATTAAGTTACATTAAAACCATTTTGAATACACAAATCAACATGTCACGTGACAACCATAACCGATATATAGCCATGAGGGAGCAAGTGTATCAGAACTACTACGTCTGAGTTTTTTGACATTTCGTAGTTAGAGTGATTTAACTGAAAATTGATCGCTTTGGTCATAAAGATGTTTTCAGATCGGGGATTTGGAATTTCCAACACAGGGGCATTTCTTGTACATAATGACATTGGGAGATAAAGGAATATGGATCAAATTGGGGCACCAAGGCCATAAAGAGCCCTAAAACAAGTCGTAACCCACTTGTGGTAAGCAAAGCGAGTCATCTTCAAATAGGTGAAAAATACAGGAACACAAAGGCCAGTGGAAACAGCCGTCCACGTATTCCAGGCAAAAGTAAGCAACACAATCAAGAAAGGTCTCCGTATGGAAATGAGGTCAACAGGATAAGGTCTCCAGTCAAACGACAAGCAGTTGGAGAATGAAATGAATATCCATGATATCCTATACGAAGATATTCCAGTCAAATCGCTGGACGCAACACCAATGAATATCTGAGCAATCGGTCTCTTGAAACGGACTGAGAAACCTTTGTTTTCGTACCCTATAACAATTATGAGAAGTAGGAGGGAGTAGTAGTATGCGTTAAACATGACGGATCCTTTTGCTATAGAAACACTATACAGAACTATTATCAGGATGCTTTATTCTTGCATTATGGCCTGTGCAAGTTATACTGAATTAGAACTTTTCCGTTTAGATCCAATTGAAAATGTAAGATCGAACAGTTATTTACTTTCACGTGAAAACTATATTTCCACGTGTTTCAATCAGGAGTTCTATAACCCTACTGCTATTTTTAGATAATAATTCTTCTATTGTTAATATTATTGTAATTAGGGACTTTCCAAAGACAGAGTTTAAAATTCAAAGTAAAGGTAAAAAAGAAATAAAGAATGATAGAACGGTTTTCATAAACTTTGTTTCACACATTTATATGAACTAAATTCTATAGATCTTTAGCTAAATAAACACACACGATGTTTAATTAATAATGTTATTAAATTTAGATTAGCTTTTATATTTTGCAGAATATTTAAAATACTGTTATCCAAAGTAATACCTTTTATATTATTGTAAATTTAAAACTGAAATGTTTGAATGAAATGAAATAGTCAACTGTATTACACCATTCTCTCTCTCTCTCTCTCTCATTTGATATAAATAAACATATTTGAGGTTGGACGTTTAATCTGTAAAATTAAGTTTTTGATAATGAACACCATAATAATATAAATAATTTTAATTGTAATTATACTAATAAAGAATTCGCATGTTATTCAGGTTGATCATAACGTGAACCTATATCTAGAATTATTATGTCTTAAAAACTTTTTGACTTAGAGAAATATTATATATCTAGAAGCAAATTGAGAATAAAAAGTTTTATTCAGGACGTACCAGACTTCTGTGTAAAGTTTCTACATGTATACCCAATAAACACGAAATAATAAATTAAGAAATAATAAAAGTAGATAACTGCATTAAAGACACCCATCAATATCTACCAAATGCAAGTGAACAACCGATAAAGTTATAAATTCAGTAAGAGAAGTGCGACTCGCGTGTATAAGTCACACAATATCCTGAATCCTACTACCATTCACTGTCTTTTCTACTTATTGATATAGTATATCTTTAAGTTGTGAAATTAGAGCAATAAATTATATGATAATGTTATATTATGAGAGAAGATAAACCAATTATTAGCTGCTTGTTTTATATTTCTTTGCAACTATGGATAAACTCTCATTATTTTTGCAAAACAACAAGTATTGGAAGAGAAATCAAGACATTGTACAGCACGGTTACCCACTATGCAGCTTTGTGCTTAACAACAAACAAACAAATGTATTATACAGTGCCACACATACTTGTTAGGCTTACATGTAATCTTACCTGTTTACGTACAACTATTTTTACCAATGTTGTGTTTTATGTTTAACAAGCGCATTAAATAAAATGAAGTATCTTGGTTTTTCAATTGTTAACTTATTATGAAATGCCAGATGAAATTGCAGTGGAACAGAACTTGGTATAGAAAAGTTAACAACTATTATTAATGAGATTTATAAAAGTGGTGAAATAGCTGAAGATCTCAGTAAGTCGATCTTTATTGCACTCTTCAAAAGACCTTGAGCCATTGAATGTGAACACCATCAGTTTAATAAGCCATGTGATAAAGATCCTATTAAAGGTGTTGATGATGATAGCTAGAAGTAGAATAAGACCGGATATTACAATAGGTCAAAGTGGTTCCATTGAAGATCTTGATACAAAAAATGGTATGAATGCTTTCAGAGAGGGAAATAGAAATGAAGAAGGACCTTTTTTGCTTTTGCGTAGTTAATGAAAATGCTGGAAGAACTGGTCATTGATGGTAAAGACTTGAGAATTTTAATAAACTTATATTGGGACCAAACTGCAACCAAAGTAAAAGAGGAGTGAGGCAAGGCTGTGTCTGTTCACCTGACTTGTTTAATTTGTACAATGAGAAAATATTGAGGGAGATTGGGCATTTACTAGGGCTGATAACTGGCAAATAGTATATGAAGAACTTGCATTACGCTAATGACACCGTTTTTATAGCTGATTCAGAAGAGAAGCTGCAAAGATATTTTAGAAAAAGATGTTAGTGAAAGTGAGAAGAAGGGTTTAACTATTAACTGTGGGGAAACAGAATGCATGGTAATTACAATGCAGTGTCATAGAAACAGATAAGGCAGGTTAATAAATTCAAGTATCTGAGAAGCTGGATAACATCAGATAGTAAATGTGATCATGAAATAAAAAGGATAATAAAGATGGCAAAATATGCATTTGTGACTATAAAAAAAGGTACTGATAAATAATAAAATTTCTATGGGGACGAAGATATTTTGTCAAGAGCAGGTTGCAGGAGGAAGCTGCTGACTAACATCAGAAACAGACAGCCAGAGTTTCTATGATATTTTATGAGGAAACACGAAATTAAAAGTCTAGTCGCAGCTGGAAATATTGAATGAAGGAGAGACCGTTGAAGACAGAGGTTGACTTATATCAAGAGTCTATCTAAATGGATGAAAGAATCGACATTGAAAAGTGTGTGTTCCTCAAGGAGAAAAGATATGTGGACAACCATGTTCACTAATGTTCTGTTTTGGTATGGTACATAGATAGAGAGAGATATTTATGAAAAAGCTAATAAGCTATCTGCCGCCATTTCTAATTTTGAACTAATAAATAAATGAATGAAGGAGAGACCGTTGAAAACAGAGGTTGACTTATATCAAGAGTCTATCTAAATGGATGAAAGAATCGACATTGAAAAGTGTGTGTTCCTCAAGGAGAAAAGATATGTGGACAACCATGTTCACTAATGTTCTTTTTTGGTATGGTACATAGATAGAGAGAGATATTTATGAAAAAGCTAATAAAGCTATCTGCCGCCATTTCTAATTTTGAACTAATAAATAAAAGTGAGATATTCGGTCAGTAGCACCCTACCACCCACTCTCCATGCTAAGAGATGGATTGTTTGTCTTATAGCTCACCCACGGTTGAAAGTGCAGGGAATATTTTGTGGAATCTCAACGCACGCCCCCAAAGATTGTTAAACAAGGATCCAACATGAAAGAAGTTGTGATATATTATTATATTTTTATGTCTTTTATATATATTTTTTCGTTATCGATATAAAATTTATTATCATCACAATTTTCAGACGTACACACTCCTTTTTGTTTTTGTTACTGTTTGTTTCTATTTAATTGGTTAGAATACGTCATTATGTGTGAAGATATCAAAAGTTGTTAATAATAAAAAAATATACGTTTTGCTGTTGTTGTTTCTTATTATAATAAATATACGTTTTGCTGTTGTTGTTTCTTATTATAAAAAATATACGTTTTGCTGTTGTTGTTTCTTATTATAAAAAATATAAGTTTTGCTGTTGTTGTTTCTTATTAAGCACAAAGCTACACAAAGAGCTATCTGTGCTCTGCCCACCACGGGTATCGAAACCAGGTTTCTAGTGGTATAAGTCCGCAGACATACAACTTTTCCACTGGGGGACATATGTTTTGCTATTACGGCGTAAAGAACACGGTAATACTTATGATAAATTACTACCTATTTACAAAACATAGGTTAAAGTTAAATATATTCATATAGTCTGAGCATAGACTGGAAGACTTGTATCCCAGAAAATTAGACAAATAGGTATATTAAACAAGTAGTTGCATGTTACATTTTATTTTGAGATTTTTCATATGATGAAATACGCAGCAAATTCTACAAAAATCAGGAATTCTAATAAAATAGTCCCCCAGTGAGTCAGAAGTAAGTCCATGGCACAATAATGTTCTACTGTGTCCATGAACCTCCAATCCAAGCACAGTCAAAGCCATGCTCATTATATGGGTAACATGATGATGACATTGATACCATGTAACCAATAAGATCATAGTTACTGCTCATCGAACGTTATGCTTACAGTGCCTCTCTATGTTGGTATTTGAAATACCAAAGGTATACATCATGCTCAGTACTCTGTGTTGCAATACATAAAGACTGAACTCTTGCTGATGGTCATGATGTTGAGGAGGGATCTGAATGATCAGCAAGATCAGTGTGGTTAAAAATTGGCTATTGCTTCTAATCATCATTCCGCGTCATCACAGCCTAGCCCGCCTAACATCTTAGACTGGGTCACATGGTAGGTTACGTGCGTTATTTTTCTTCGAGTTACACCTGATACAACATGTCATCAAAGTTTTGCTTAATTAGAGTGTGAGCAAAACAATGGGCCTTATAGCAAGCTAGCCTGAATCACTCAATAGTTGAGATGGTACTTTATAATAATTTAATACAATATTTGCTCGTTGTTATGGTTAGTAGACTATACAATCACCTAAATCTAATTACTAGTCAGTTAGATGTTTTTTAGAACACTAATTACAAACTTTTTTATCCTATGTTTCGGCTGCTAATATGCTGCCGTCTTCATTGAAGTTCTATGGTGGTAATGAGTGGAATTCGAGCCTGGGTCTCTTTGTTTTGTTTGTTTGTAATTAAGCACAAAGCTACACAATGGGCTATCTGTGCTCTGCCAACCACGGGTATCGAAACCCGGATTCTAGCGTTTTAAGTCCACAAACATACCGCTGTGCCACTGGGGGGGTCTCTTTGATAAAAAGCCTTGTCTATAATTTGCACAATGTCTTTAAATAAATGTTATTTCTTATGGAAATAGTCCATATACTAATTCCTAGTCTGTTAGAATTAACTTAAACACACATATCTTCAGCTTACACCAAAGTACATATATGATAATAGAATATACACGATTAAAGTGATTTTCCTTGCGGATGATGTTACATATCTGAACTCATCTTACCGCTCACGCTTTCTATCAAAAAGCTTTTCACACAAAACCAGGCTAGAGGAAGACCTGGTCACACTGTTTGCAGTAAACACTTCGTTTTGTTAGATTGAGAGAAATGCAGTAAGAGAGCCCTGGAGTAACTCTGTGTGCATATCTAATACTGGTATTTGTAGTAAGAGAGCCCTGGAGTAACTCTGTGTACATATCTAATATTGGTATTTGCCTTGCCATAACGGAGATTAAATAGACTTTGTTTGCTCATAAGGTCGCCATATTTGCATTAAGCTTTACGTGATGAATAAAATTTCAGTAATGGCTAGTTCGTATCAAATGACAGGGAACATATATTTCCTATTGTTATGGAAACCATGAAAACATCCGGGACTTTCTCTGGAAAGTACAAATACAATTGAAGTTTATTTATTTTGTAATAAAATCATTCATTCTTTCTCTGTTGTAGATTTATATATTTTTTGATTTATAAAATTTAAATTTCGGGTATCTATGAATAGTATTACACAGACATAAACAGTAGGAAAATGTTAACAATGTGATTAAGGTTTTGAATCAACTTTACAATTAGTTTATAAAGTACATTATCAATGTATGTACGACATGCTGAAATTGGTTTAATTTAATCCTGACATTCTGCTACATTTTAACTTCTATCCGATAGATTTTATAAAACGTTAGTTTTTTTTCTAATCACACATTTTCTTTTTGCCTACTTGATTATTCAGTTTAATGATTTTATCGATTATTTCAATTCGTGAACTCTTTCAGAGGTCATCCAAACTCTTATTTATTCTACTCACAAGCCTCTAAGTCCCTTAGCATTAAGCATGAAGGCTTATAAAGCTAAAAATCGAATTTCGATACCCGCGGGGGGCAAAGCGCAGATAGCAAATTTGTAGTTTTGCGCATAAACACAAACAAACAAATTGCTCGCAAATGCTCTTTACTTAATAATCTTGTTTGTTCAAAAAATCATTGCCTATGTACTGAACCCCACCCAAACACAAAACTTAGCTGGCATAACAAACTGTTTGTTTATCTATGAAATTATAAGTTCCGACCAAATCAAAACAATTATAATGCATTTGCTGTCATATAAGAAACGCCAACGTGTTTTAATTCGCTAGAAATTACAAACATTATATTAACTCACTAATTTAACACTTTCATTCAGCACTCAACAGCAACTTAATGTCAAATGTGTTGTCCTGAATTGCAATTAAATACAAACAAATAGATGATTAGATCATTTTGCATCTATTCAGAACCCAGAATACTTGAAATTACATTATGTTTAAAGCATTAAATAGGCTAATCATGGTTTAAGTGGAACACAAATTAGCTTTGATCAATTTTCTAAATATTCGTACATTCACAACGATTAGATAATCCTTGAGTAAATCAACTAAAGTATTACACATGCTAGATCTTTGGCAGTAATTACCCTATAGATTGTTATTTCCAACTTTTGCTGACAGGCATGATAATGGCTAATGAATTCTTCCTTTAGTTTCATTCCTGTCATAACATTCTGTACTTAGAGAACGGATTTGATATAAAAAAGGGCATTCCATTCGTGAACAGAAATCACAAACATTGTTTTCAAATGATCATCGACAATCCTAATTCTTCATCTGTTCTCATCCGGATAAAAGGCTGTTCTTATCCAGATATAAGCTCTTTGATCCGGACATAAGATGTTTCTATGCAGAAATACACTGTTCTTATCTGGAGGTAAACTGTTCTAATCCACATATAAACTTTTGTTATTCAGATACTCATTGTTCTGATACGGATATAAACTGTTGTTATCGGTATAGAGACTGTTCTTATCCGGATATAAACAGTTGTTATCGGTATGGAGACTGTTCTTATCCGGATATAATATGTTGTTATCGGTATGGAGACTGTTCTTATCCGGATATAAACTGTTGTTATCGGTATAGAGACTGTTCTTATCCGGATATAAACTGTTGTTATCGGTATAAAGACTGTTCTTATCTCGATATAAACTGTTGTTATCGGTATAGAGACTGTTCTTATACGGATATAAACTGTTGTTATCGGTATAGAGACTGTTCTTATACGGATATAAACTGTTGTTATCGGTATAGAGACTGTTCTTATACGGATATAAACTGTTGTTATCGGTATACAGACTGTTCTTATACGGATATAAACTGTTATTATTGGTATAGAGACTGTTCTTATCCGGATATAAACTGTTGTTATCGGTATAGAGA
The DNA here is from genome assembly GCF_000517525.1 of Limulus polyphemus. Taxonomy (NCBI): domain Eukaryota; kingdom Metazoa; phylum Arthropoda; class Merostomata; order Xiphosura; family Limulidae; genus Limulus; species Limulus polyphemus. The sequence goes on from NW_013666144.1 coordinate 441,814, forward strand.
CTGTTCTTATCTCGATATAAACTGTTATTATTGGTATAGAGACTGTTCTTATACGGATATAAACTTTTATCCGGATACAAGATTTGATATATCACCATATGTGCTCCTAGGTTTTTTATATCTCGTTCTTAGATAATTTTTAATCGATATAACAAAAACGCTTTCCCTAACTTATAATATATATACATATATATATAAACCAGAAACAATATAATAAAAATTCAAATTCAAAATTATGCCTCCGTTATCATTTTTTGTTGTCATCCGTAACCATAATGGACAATGCTTGTGGTCATAGCACCCAAATATATTGGGGATATTCCATCTATGAGGCAAAATCCAAACGCCAATGTAAAATTCGCCAGCAACTGAGAAGAATCAGTTAAGGGTTAGGAATTGAGTGCTTGAACCCACAACGTTTCGCCTCCAACTGCCTTTCGCTTTAACGTAGAATTTAAATAACCCGAAACAAGAAGGAATATTCAATATCCGCGGCTGTAATTAGATCTCAAATCGGAGAATAGATTGAGCTATGAACTAAAAGTGTGTACTTGAACCATCTGTAAAACTCCCAACCTCCACTCAATTAAGGTATTGCATAGCATTAGGTATATTGATTTATTTACACACACACACACACACACACACACATATATATATATATATAGAGAGAGAGAGAGAATAATATCACTAAGCTAACAAAATAAAATAATATAATTTATTGTGTGATTTCAAAGAAAACGTTATATGTAACATTTTATATCTTAAGAAATACTTGTTCCAGAGGAACTAACTTTCACACCAGCAGAAACACCTTGAGGATCGTAAGTTTTATTCAAGAAGGTTTCTAAAGTTATCTTATCTAATTTAGTAGTAATAGAGTAGAGCTACTCCTTCACCAACCAATAGCGAGGTTTACCGTCACATTATAACGTCCCTACGGTTAAAAAATCGAGCATATTAGGTGACGGGGATTCGAACTTGCGACCAAAGCATCCTAATCATCAAGCTTTTCCAGGCCTTTCTTAATTTATTAGACTTCCAACATTTAGACAGAGGGTTGCCCTTTATAGTACATGTTACAATTTGTTTCTCGTATTATATTTACATTAATTAAGTGAATTACACCACTTAAAGTGTGTTGGTTGTTATATAGTACAAGGTTATACATTAGGCTCTGCCCACAGCAGGGAATCGAACCCCGGATTTTAGCATTGTTAGTCCGGAAACGTATTGCTTATCCACCAGTGGACCAGTTTTTTAATATTTTCCATTCCCAACCATCTCCCAATTTTCTACCACTTTCTACACATTCTTCTTTATCTCCAGCTATTGTTATATTTCTTTAGAATTTGGCTATGAAGTTTGAAAAAAAGATTGTGAATGCAGCTCTTGTAGCGCTTTTGTAGGCCTTTTATCCTTGTGAATTATATTGTATACAGTTACAAGGAGATTCCTTTTAGTTATTCTTATCCACATTTAAACTGTTCATTATGAATAGAGGTTTTCACATATCATCATATGCACTCCTGTCTTTTTGATGCACTGTTTATAGCAAAAATGTTTTCTCCAACCTATCATACATAGAAATTACTAAGCCCATTGAGTTTTGTCCAGAAGAACCACATTGAGTATCTCTTTTTAGAGCATCACAGCTTTTTTGTTCATTTATCCTATCGTTTTCATTTCAAATAATATAAAGAAAGTTTTTCACAATTAGCTTTAGCAATCTGCATATCCAATTATATTGTTCCTGTCCATCGTCATGTCCTATGAATACACAGAATAAAACCCTGACCCCCCATTTTTTTGAAATTCGTTTGAAATGTGTTATAATTTCCAACTCCATATGACGCCTGAAACAGACCCGTTTATAGTGGGCTACATTACAGAATGTTTTAAGTTGAGCTTTTCCCATTCTTCGCTTACAAAAACATGCAAGTCACGAAATATTTGAGTAAATGGCTTCTCACCCAAGCTAACAAAAAAAAAAAATACAGCTGAATCCATTACTACTAAAATAGGAATCTCTTCAGAACTTTACACAAGATAATTCACATGGATCCAGGTTTACAAAAGCAACACAAGACCTGTTGTCACAATATTTTCCCTCATAGCTCTTAACCAAACAAAATATCAATTATCGAAAGCTATTTAGTTAAAGGTCTTCAAAAGTCCACGAAATTGATTATTACGATGTTACAACATTTTAAATCGGTATAGTGTATGTCACGAACGTTTCTCCAAAAAAATTATGATGGTTTTATGTGACAGTTATTTTAAGTTAAGTATTCAGAGACTTAAGTTAAATACCAAACCTGCATGCTGTGAGCTTCTATTCTTTTGGTTTAATCAAACAGGGCCTGGAAAGTCGCCGTCCGCACAAGTTTGATGGACTTTGGAAAAAGGAAGGGAACAACAATAAAATATGAGCTGCTGATCAGTAGTCCATAACCAATGCCACCACATAAAACACCATCGTGGTGGAAGAAGGGGCTATAAAGTCTACGCATTCTTCTTTTATCGTAACCATAGATCGTGAATATACTCCTTCAAAAACACTCTTTATGTATCCGATTATTGTGTACACACAATACTCTAACATTTATACCTTCAACAATAAGTGAATGGCAAAATTATGTTCACTTGATTTCGGCTTAAATCTATCAAGTACTAGTCTTTCATTTATTATTAACTACTGTTCTTTATCAGCCTTGGTCAACATTTTAAAATGTTCCCTACTTACGAGTTCATTACAACTATACAGCGTTATACATTTGCAATAAACCCATAAAAAATACATTTTGAAATATTGGCCAGAACAGATAAAAAACAGAAGTTAAGAATTTTTTTGATTGTTTGATAGACTGAAACAGAGGTTAATCGAACAGAATATTTCAGCTCACCTATTATGATAGTTTTGTACAGCTGTGTACGTACAGCCACACGGTGGCTCAGCGATAAGTCTCACAGTTAACAACGTTAAATTTCGGATTTTTGATACCTGTTGTGGGCACAGCACAGATAGTCTATTGTGCAGCTTTGTGCTTAATAACAAATTAAGAAACAAAGTGTATAAATATAACAAAAATGATAAGTAAAATACGGTTTCAATACAAATCGGTATACTTTAATGATTTTGCAAGATAATTCTTTTTCTAACAACATTCCGTCCAAGTGTTTACACTAATGATGTAGAAGAAGAGCCACATTAACAATATTTTCCTGTAAATATATTTAGTCTGCTGCATTGATCAGAGATTCTCGATAGAGTGACGAAAATCGTTGTAGACGCAGTGCAGCTTGTAATAGTATATTAAATTACACATTATATGCACAGGATTTATGATAGACCACCTTTTCTCACGTTTCGTGAATAAGATGTCTGGGAACTTAGAAGGCCTATTCGAATGTCATGCAACTTAAGTGGACCTACAAAGACAAATTATGTTCACTACAGTAGAAGCATTGAAAAGTATTTCATTTAATTGAAGTAGTTTTAAACAAGATTAACATACTTGTATAACCACTTTAATCGATGCAGTGATAAATTAATAATTAGTTAGTAACTACTACAACTAAAATATTGAAAAAACCAAACGATGTCTAAGAAAAAAGTTTTTCGTTAAGTTTGTTTTCTTTGTAATTAAGCACAAAGCTACACAATGGGCTATCTGTGTTCTGCCCACCACGGGTATCGAAACCCGGATTATAGCGTATTTTTCGTTAATATTACGAGCTTAATATAATGAAACGAAGCAGCATTCGAACTGAATCTCTTTGAATAGGAAAATGTAAGAAACGTGAATTGTTTAATGCTAAATTTAGGCTCTTATAATGTAATTCTATGGTAAAACTTGGATTACTTCCAGATCAATAACTTTCTGACTTCCACCAATAAAGCTATAAGAAGATTGATTTTGTCATGCTTAATGAAAAACAAAAGAAGAAACCTGCGGGCAGAAGAGGGAAACGTAAGGAAACAGAATATTTGTAAGATGATAGAACCAAGATTCATATCTCTTAATTTACCTTCATCATTATAATGCAACTCTATATAAATTTTTAGGCTCTTTTGACAGATCTACTTTGATTGAATAATCAATCGCCTTAGATGTGAATATATATATATCTTCGGTGAAACTTATCCACAAGAAAGAAATTAGGCAAAATTTTTGAATTCTTTAGTGGAATAAAATATTTGGTTGACCGTTTTTGTTCCATAAAAACTAATCCATATCTGGACTAAACTGCTATCCTTAAATACAGCATTGTTTGATAGAACAAAAAACCTTGTACATTGTATAACACATGTTATTTCGGAAAATAATGAAATTATTCTGGGTTTTTTTAAACTGTAAACTTTTGTAGAAAACTATATTGTAATTGGAAACAATACATTCATGTCGTATAAAACTGGGCTTAGAAATAATATAAATGATAATTATACAACACTTATAAAGCACTCATATAAATCTATACACAGTATTTTCAACATTTAAATAAAAAAGAAAAGAAACATAGGTATAACGATATTTTTATCAACTATTAAAACCATGATAATTTTGTGTTTGCGTATTTTTGACAGTACGAAGTGCACATCGTTTAGCCATAAAGAACTAAACACTGGCAGTGTTTTGAACCCCATATTGGTTTAAACATCATTTCATTATTTTATCGTGTATAGTGCGTTCGGTGACTTAACTGTCTTCTATTGAATAGCATTAATACCCATTTTATTTACCAGCTGAAGCTTGAGCTATTCGACGATTGAACTGATATATCGTGGAAACAACATGTGTGCACGTGGCTTGTGTTACTTTTCCAGACCTATATCTTTTTTTTTTCATTATACTGCGTACTGTTGGCTTGGATATATTGACGGCTTCTACAATTGGGTTTTGTGATTCTCACCTATAACGAGATGCCGCACTTTGCTTCCTACAGTTGGGGTACGACTTGTTGCAGGTCTTTTTCTTGTTGGTCCTAGGTCCCCAAGTTGATAAAATATCCTTTTTTCCAATGTCATTATGTTCAAGAAATATACTCATCTTACAAATTCTAAATTTTAGATCTAAACACGTATTCATAACCTAAGGGTGTGAACATTTTGCGTCGAAAAGAGCTGTTACACTTATTCAACTCTGTAGACGTTAACCATTGTTTCGCGCATTTTATATACACTTTAATTTACTATTCGTGTGTTATATATAAGTAAAATTCGTGTTAATGTTTAGTGAAGTAGAGTTAAGGTTAAATATTAATATCTAAATGTTAGCTGATAATTCAAACTTTTCTAAATAGAAATACGCCAAAAATACAATTTTATATGTCAGCACAATTTTCTTCATCCTATTAGAAACGTTACTTTTGTCCTTGTTGTGAAATAGTATTGCTAAAGCTATTTTTCCATTTGCTGTATTTCAATGGTAAGTATGCTTTGCTTTTTTATACTCTAAATTGAATATATACTTGCCAGGTTGCTCAAAAATGAATAGCATTTTTCCCCTGTCATTTTAAACAACCAATTACTGTATAAGATATGTTTTCGAAGAAACCATTCCTTCTCTGAATGTGCATTGTTTATAGAAATTACAACATTTTAAATACATGACATCACATTAGGTAGCAAAACCCTACTTTAATCACTACTACTAACTGTACTTTAAGGCGATGACAGCTCTCTACACTAAGATATAAAGTTGTTATCTGATAGAGCTTTATATAGCTTTAGGTTGGGGAGATGAATCAGTGTATTTCTGAGATATGCGCACACATTTTTGTTTCAGCTCGAAATCTGAATAAGCTAAAACTCTCCCTCAGTAAGAAGGAGTATTTTAAAGTGCTGGTATATAAAAAAATACGCCATATCGTTCTTAACGATAGTAAGACAAGTAAACACGTAGTAATGAACAGCATCACTAAATAATTGTCTAATTTTATAAGGAAAAGCAGTTGCTCAATTGGAGAGTTCTGTATTTTGAAAGAATGAGATTAAAATTCAACACTACTACTCATATGAATAATTTAAAAACAAACTATATTTTACCTACATCAACTGAGAGTAAGATAGAAATGTGATGGAGACTTACATTAACTTGAGAAAGCAAAAGTTTCAACTTATACTCACTGAATGTAGAAGTATAACAAATGTAACTGGGTTTCATTATCAGATATAATGGCAGCGTTTTGTCCTATTATACTTTTTATCAGACACTGAGAATCATTTTTGTGTACGTTTATTGTATTTGCACAACGCCACCTGTGTTATTTCAAACCTGCTGTTGTTTGAAGTTAAGCAAAAAAGCTACACAATGGCCTATTTATGTTCTGCCAAGCAGTGGTATCGAAACCCGGTTTCTAGTGTTGAAGTCCGCAGACATACCTCTGTGCCACTGGGGAACATTTCAAACAACAGATGCTGTAAAAAAAAAACTCTTACATTAAATAACATTATTCCAGAAATTATTACGAAGGATAAGTTGAGGCTTTTAGACTTGATTTTCACATACTTCTTTTTTCTTGTACAAAGCAACACGATGGTCTATCTGCACTGGATCCACCGCTGGGCATGGAAGCCCAAATCTTCGCAGGATCATACTAAAGATCTTTTGTTTTTTTCATGTATTTAGACACACACACACATGCCAGATGTTTATCTTGTTTCTATACATATACTGGGAGTTTTATAAATACTTGGTAAAAAATAATCTATAATTTAGTTGTACGTGTTGTCTTTCGAACAATTACTGTAAAACGGGGTGTGGCTAAGTGGCTAGCATGCTAAGACTGTGAATCTGAGGGTTCATGTTCTGCGCTCCGGTTTCCACAGAAACGCGCTCTGCACTTTAGAGTTATGGATGTACTATAAAAATGACAGTCAAATCTCACTACTCGTTCAGACAAGAAAAGCCCAAGAGTTTTCGTTGCCTTTGAATAGCTGTCTTTCCTCTAATCTAGTGGTTCTCAAGTGAGGACCAGATATGTCTGATCCTCAGATTTCACAGATCATTTCCTACAATATTAACTACTTTAAAGTATTGTTATATTACATTGTAAAACAGTGTATTTTAGTAGCGGTAACGGTTCACGGACTGGTGGTTGGGAACCATTGCTCTAACCTGTCAGCTCAAATTTAAGAACGGAAATGTACAAATAGCCCTTTGTCGGAGGCTTGTTCAAATTCTGAAAAAAAATATATTTTCTCCTAGACAGTTATCAAAGTGTATTGTTTGTGAAAACTAAATGATTTGTATACTTCAAAAGAAAGGTTAGTGTCTGCATTAAAAACTAGTGTAGAAAATAAAATCTAAATCTATGCTTGGTAAACACGTGTAAAAGTGATATTTCTGTCGGTAGCTATTGGTCTACGAGATTCGAGATCAGCACAAATAGGTGATATTTCCAATCTAAAGAGCACTTTCTGCGATACATAGCCCAAACGGTAAGATCTGAGAATACAAGCTTCACACGTAGATATCCTTAGTCTAGAAATTAGAAGGACAACCAGTCAGTAGCACCCGCCGCGTAATTGAATACTCTTAACCTAATAACAGGTTTATTTATTTGTTTGTTTGTTTTTGCGCAAAGCTACACAAATCACCAAGCTATCTACACCACGGGGAGTCGAGCCCCGGGATTTAGTGTCTGTGAACTTACCACAAACCCACCCGGAGACCTGAATAACAGGATCGAATTTTGCGGCTCCTACAGTGAAAGTGCTTAGTTTGTTCGACTATCAAATCAATTTTTGGGCCTCTAAGCACTCATCTTAACTACTAGGACATGCTCAGAATTTTCAAAAATACTTAAAATCATTGTAGGTTTTTTACATTATTTATTTATTTTTCATGATAATTTAATTTAATGAACTGAGAAATTGTGCTCATTAAAACCTAAAGTAACGCATCTTAACGTACTTTATTAAATTGCATCACTTTGCTCTTGAATATTTTAAACTGTGTTATTCTTTTATTTTAAATATCATGGAACCAGCTTCATACAACTTTTAAACTTAAAACAGTGAAATAATTAACATATTTTCAACATCGTTAAAAAAGATTAGCATTTTATAAATAGTTTTAATTAGAACTTCTGACAGTCAAATAATATAATTACTTATTTTCCCAAAAGAGGGCCGAAGGCCGCCTGGAGGGTTCACCTGTTTTAACCATTCACCCCAGTTACAGTAGTATGTTGTCTGTCAGTCAGTCAGTCAATAGACACTAAAATAATGTCACATAAGGGACGCTTAACGTTGGAATTTGTACTGTCGTGACGTCAGTAAAACGGGCGCATGCTATGAAACACAAGAAGAATTAAGTACTCTGTAGGCTACTATACAGCATAACATATGAACTCCAAAAGCAAGAAATAAAAGCATTTGTTACTCTTAATTTTAGCCCCCCCCCCCCACGTGGCACAGCGGTATATCTGCGGACTTACATCGCTAGAATCCGGGTTTCGATACCCGTGGCGGGCAGAGCACAGATAGTCCCTTGTGGAGCTTTATGCTTAATTACAAATAAATAAATAGTTTATCTTTGTTTTATTTACTCTTGAAACAGAACACTTTCGGGGAATCTGCAGAAATACATCTAGTATTTTTCTTCTTTTTTGTTTTTGCTATTCATCCGCGTGTAGTCTGTGAAATGGTGAATGTATATTTTGTGTATGAAAAGCTTGAAGTTCATTCCTTAGTGCTGGTAAATGTTTGCGAGGATTATAATGTACTTGTGTATGTGTAAGCTATTTAAATTCAAAAATAACATAGATTGACAGGTGGTGGTAAATAATAAAACATGCGCTAAGTATCAAAGTAAAAATATGAAATTTCTAGAGGCGTTTATTCTTGATGTCACATGCTTGTAAAATGAAAGAAGAAAGAGTTAGTTAGATATTTAGTTTTAAAGACATTTATTTCTTACAGTGTTAGCAACTAGGTTTCAAATACCCAACCGAAAAAATATATATATTGTTCAAAAAGTACGAAACATTAACACTTATTTTATATTTTGTGTTATCACTATTTATACTAGAAACGTATAAAAACTTCATGAAAATCCATATACACCAAATGTACACCCTTTCCCTCATCTACATAAGCAGAAACATTTTCAAAGGCAAGATTTCCTCTTAGTGAAACCATGTTGACTATCCAATAAAATTCTAAACTTTGTTAAATGACTTTGCAAAACATCTTTTATCACTTTCCCACAACTGATGTAAGACTAATGGGTTTAGATTTACTGGAACAACTTTTATCACCTTCCTTGAAAAAAGGAGTGACATTAGCAAACTTGTAATCCTCTGGTACCTGCCCACTATTAAAGGACTTAGACAAAATAGTAGCAAGTGGCTCCCGTATCCAATCCTTAAGCTCCTTCAAAACATTTGGGGAAATATTATCTGGCGCAGGAGACTTATTGTTCTTTAAACTTCCCAAGTGTTTCTTAACAAGCTCAGAATAAATACAGTAAGCTAGTTCGATCTTGTTTCCATCTATCAACTGATCAAGATGGGGAATATTGCTTAAATTTTCATTAGTAAAAACCAAAGAAAAAGTAAAATTTAACAACCTAGCCATCTCATAATCATCAGATACTAGCCTTCCTTTATCATCCCTCAGGGGTCTTACCCCAATCCTAACATTTTGTTTCCCCTTAATGTATTTAAAGAAATCCTTATTGTTAATTTTTTTATTTTTAGCCAACCTTTTCTCATACATCTTTTTTGATGTCTTAATTTCATATTTGACCAACTTTATTGATCTTCTATAATCTTCTAAATCTCCCGTTATAGCAGTCAATTTAAATTTCTTTGTGACGGTTTTTTTATTTTATCTTTTATACTTTTTGTGAGCCATCCTGGATTTTTACTAGCAACCACTTTTTTCTTTCTATAAGGAATATGTTTACCTTGAATATTTAAAAACTTATCTTTCAAAATGTTTCTACATTTGATACAGTTTTTGGCAAATAACATTATCTAGTAATTAACATGCAAACACTTGTAGGAAGTTAAGCAGTAATAGAAATGTTAATATAATCTTGGATAAAATTTTCGTTAAATACTTTTTCGTAACACTAGAAATGTCTGATAACTAAAAAATGTTCTAAAGGCCCAAATCGTATTGAAAGTACCAGTTTAAGGACGGATATTGTTTTTCTCTGTGGTAGTAATGTTCATGGTAATTAACATCGCCTGGTCATTAGTAACTCAAAAGACACAGCTGGTATTGAAAGTAGCACTTTGGGATGTGATTTGATTTTTTGCATACTGTGAGTTTTCCTATCTATTAACATTCTCTAGAGATTAGCGATTAAAAGACCGAGACCTATTACAGACATTATTTTGGGTTTTATTATTTTTGTCCTTTTCTACACTGCAGTTTCTCTACGTAATTATATCCCATTTGATTAATAATATCATTCACTTAAAGATCCAGACTGTAATAAAATACTACTTAGAACTTGATTAATATTTCCTTCCAAAATAAATAAATCGCAGAAAAATACATCTGATATACAGACCCAGACAGTAGTAATGCTCTTAAACGGTATATTATAGAAAAATACATCCGATATATAGACCCAGACAGTAGTAATGCTCTTAAACGGTATATATAG
>NW_013666144.1:453441-482527 GCF_000517525.1 Limulus polyphemus
CGGTATATTATAGAAAAATATATCTTATAAACAGACCCAGACGGTAGTAATGCTCTTAAACGGTATATTATAGAAAAATAGATCTGATATATAGACCCAGACGGTAGTAATGCTCTTAAACGGTATATTATAGAAAAATATATCTTATAAACAGACCCAGACGGTAGTAATGCTCTTAAACGGTATATTATAGAAAAATACATCCGATATATAGACCCAGACGGTAGTAATGCTCTTAAACGGTATATTATAGAAACAAATATATCTTATAAACAGACCCAGACGGTAGTAATGCTCTTAAACGGTATATTATAGAAAAATACATCCGATATATAGACCCAGACGGTAGTCATGCTCTTAAGCGGTATATTATAGAAAAATACATCTGGTAAACAGACTAAGGCAGTAGTAACGTTCTCAAACAGTATATTATAGTGCATTTCTTAAGCAGGACCACTTTGTGTGTTCTATCTTGAAGCTCGGCACTATAAAGTAAATGAAAGACTCATGTGAAAGCTAGGCCTTTAAACTTCCCTGTAACAATAAATAGTTATTGGATCGTTGTACAATGAAATATTAATTGAATCATTTAATCAAAATTTGGGGGCGTAAGACTAGCACACTTAATAAAATGGCTGAACTATTCAGACAGGTTTAAACAAGGTGTTATACATTCAGCATAAACATAATATTACTTAGAAATAAAAACTGACTTAATAATTAATGTTAACATGTGTTTCTATAATGCATTATTAATGTTTATACATTGACACAAATAATACTAAATGCTATATAGTTTTATATTTGTTTATGAAAAGGACAAGAAATTATAGGTTAAAATTGATAATTTTTCATAGCATGCGTATTCCAGTTTTTCGAATACCAGCAGTACTTAGCTTAAGCTTACATTATATATAGTATGGTCTCAAATATTGGAGTAATTTATGCTCGCATTAATACCCTGCAAAAATATTTCTGGTATTCGATTTTAGGAAATGTGAAACAATAAGGAAATTAGATATGCACGGCTATAAAAATAACCTCTAAATGCCTTATTGCAAGTAATTATAGATGAGAGATGAAATCGGTCTTTTAGGTATCTATTTAGGTATCTATTAGAAGCTAAATAGCTGTTCGGAAGAAATGGATTTGCAACAAGTTTTCCAGTTCTATTCTCATTTTGAACTTTTAATTCTTATCAAATGAGAAAAAATACTCTCAAAATACAGTAATTTTAGAGTTCTTGCTTTGACTATGTTAGTTTTAAGAAGACAATTTGAGTACTGGAGAGTTGAACAAACCTCAGTTGCTCAACATGAGTGTGTGGTATCTCTGTATCATTTCTCCTAGTTAGAACTTTGGAAATCAAAATCAAATGAATGCACCTTCTGTTCGTCTTATTTATTTGCGTGGCTTATGTCATGGATGTTCTTTAAGTCCGGTTTTTATATATTTCCATGAATGTTTTTCTGTAGATATCAGTTCCTGAAACATTCCTACTTTTGTTTCTTTTTAATTAGAAAAATTATTTTTCTGTGGTTATCATGAACACGCATATATAAGAAGTTCCAAATTTTTGTTTGCACTTCACTGTTGAAACGTAATTTTTCTTTGTCTGCTGTTCTTCTTCTTCTTTTCAGGATATCAGGTTTATCATCGCTCCGGCTAAGAATCAATTTTCTTCAGTATGACAACTAGGAAGTAATGTCATCTAAAAATCTGACAAGAATAATTTGAAAGATATCTACATCTTTATTTACTTAACCGAAAGACTTCGTATCGTATAATTTCCTGTGCAATGAAGATAGAACATTTATCAGAATAAAATATAATTTATGAATTCTCATCTTGACCGAAAGACAAAACAAAATTAATGCTACAAAAAATTTGAGAAAAATTATTTTTCCTAATTAGAGTATACATATTATACTAGTTCCCTGTGTTCATGACTTTTACTAGAGTAAGAATCCAAAATAATGTTAATATGAATGATAATTAAAGCTAAAAATAAAACAATAATTGCTATACAAAGAGTAAATAAAGTTATATGAATGAAAACTAAATGTTTAATTAATAGTAAATAAGATAGTTGCTTATCTTTAATATGTTTCTACAAAACGTTTTAAAATTATTGTTTGAAACAAAAATGAATGAATAACTTGGATGCTGTACATTTTAATACATCTTAAACGTTAAACCCATGACATTATATGAAATACAGGGAGTTGCTCACAATCAATGTTAACACTCTGCATATCCAATTAATTGTTCCTGGATATCTCCGTGGCCTTTGGTCACACAGGTTAAAACCAAAGATTCTCTTTTTTCAGCTCAGTTGAAGCGTAGTTATTCGCAAATAGGTTGTCGGCTAAAATTAACCTCTTCTGGAGGGTTACGTTACTGGTAGACTATCCGATACAAGATTCTTCTATTTCACAAGTATAGAAGTATACAAGGCAGAAAATCTCAGCGTTTAGAAGAACGGGATATCTGCAATGGTAATAAGAAACAAAAAGCGACCGAATATAACACTAGGGAATATGAAGAAAACTGAAACAGCTGGTCACTCAAGGAGTCTTCGAACAGAACGCTACAGCTAAAGTAGAAACAAGCTGATTCACACAGATCCAGGTCTACAAAGCAACAAAAGAGCGATGCTCTCAAGCTTCTTTCAAAACACATTGCCTAACGGAAGGCCAACTGATGAAAAGTGTACCCGCAAACTCTGGCATGTGATAAATGAAAATTGTCGTCACGCTGGATGAAGCCTGCGTCTACAAAAACCTACTCAATTTCTTATCACTCTCCCGGTGACAAAACATTTCCAAACTGTTACAGAGTTTGAAACGAACGTTTATCCAAGGAATTAGCGGTGGTTGTAGGTTACAGCTAAAATGGATGGGAAACATCCAAAGAATTAAGATATAAGGCTAAAACAAACTCTCTACTGAGGCTTAGGTGCTGATCCACCATACCGCCATCTTTGTATAAATTAGATGCCGATGACGTATGACTCCATCAAGACAAAGCATCCAACCACACGTCCAAGTCAACATGCACTTGTCTGTTCTTCCGTAAGTCATATCATATCATTCGTAGATATTTTTTGGACTGCTGTGCCTTTGGATTGTTCAAATTGGTCCTTCGTGGTTGATGGACTTTTTAAAGCATGTAAAAAGAAGGGACGAGGACAACATTGTCCTTAGTGTATTTAGCAAAAATATCCTACAGTGGTTCAGTGGTAAATCTGAAGGCTTATAACGCTAAAATTTGGGTTTCGATATCCGCAATGAGCAGAACACAGATAACCCGCTGTTTAGTTTTGTGTTTAACAACAAACAATCAAAATCCTACCGTGGAAATTGTGCTGTACAGCTATAGATCATAAACAGAATATCACATAGAACACCATAGATAGTTGAAGAAGAGGCTGTCACGTGTAGGCGCTGATTGTTGTATAAGTACCACAGATTATAAACACTTCTCTCTAAATATATATATGTACGTATGGTTACTTTGTATTTTATAATGATCTTTTGAATTAGTTACAAACACTTTATTAAATCTTGGTGAAAATTGTTAGGTAGGCAGCTCTACCGTTAGCAACATTACCAAGACCATCTACTCTCAGCTATTTGTGCATTATCTACCAACTGTCGATACAGGTCACTTTCAGTTTGTCTTGAGAAGTAATAAACCTTTAGACAGTAACATTAAATAGAATGAGTAACTGGCAACAAACAGCTATGTGCACTACAGAGTTAGATAAGAAAATAAACAGATTCTCGAAAATGTTTTTAAAATATATAGAAAACAACACCTCGAGTTGCTCTGTGGAAATATACGGCTGTTTAACAGATAAAGTTTTGTTCAAATGTATTTCATCACAAGACATTTGTGATAAAATCTTCAATTTACTTTTCACAATTGTTTAAAACGTTTTCAACCGTTAAAAACAAGTTTTGACATTTTTACTTTCACCATCGAAGGTGGACATAGGTTATGTCTTCACCCCTGTGTGTGTGTCTTTGTCAGCAAGGTTTCTCAAAAATAGTTGAATGGATTTAGACGAAAGTTGGTATACATATGGACCCAACTTAAAAGTGGTTAGTTTTTGGAGGATCAAAGGTCACGAAAATTCGAAAACATGGGGACCAATTTTTCACACTATTTTTGCTCTATAACTCAGTCCAAAATAAGCGAATTTTGATGAAACTTGGTGGACATATGTAGAATATTATTCTTCATTATCCTGCCAAAAATGTTCCGTGTCGGTTGATAATGGACACATTTTTGTATTTTGTGAAACCCGAATATGATCAACGCTGCGTGGCGGAGGTATTCGCTCTACTGTGTGTCCCTCTAGTTGCAACTGAAATAACCAGAATTCGACAATCTTCGACTCGCCTACTGAAGAGCGCCTCCCTGTGGCTTGACGTTAAGTATGAGTGCTTATAACTCTAAAACTGAGTTTCGATACCTGTGGTGGGCAACGCACAGATAGTCTATTGTGTTGTTTGTGCTTAACAAGAAACAAACAAAAATATTAAAGAGTAAACAACATAAAGTAAAAAAAAAATATGACTAGTTATAAATATGTCGTCATCAGGAGTTTCTTTTCAACAACTTGTCAAAGATCTAGACTTCTTCAAAAGGCTTAGCGAACCAAAAACAATAAATTTTAACACACTGCGCGTTAATTCAGTGTGAAATTTATAAATAAAACAAATGTGTCTGCTGAATGTCTATTTTGAATCAATGGAAACGTTCCAGCTTAAGCTCGTTTAACATACAACAATTTTCTAAGACCCACTCTGTAACTCGCATAGATTTTAGATTTTAAGAAACAAAATATGTTTTTTCATTTTACGATGTAAATCATTACGGCTTAAATACACTGAATGGGCATTTTCATGAAAAGTTCAAGAAGAGTGAATATAAGAGACCTTAATCTTGTAATCCGTAACGGGTAATTTTACATTTTTAAAAACTCTATAACACAAGTACATCTTCACACACCAAAGCTCTTTTACTCATCAAATAGCTTTGAAGTATGAAGCTGTATAAAGGGTGTCCGAAAATAATTTTAGCAGATTGTTTTAATTGTTTACATAAATCTATAAACAGAACTTGCGGGCATCCTGCGTGAAAAATGCAAAACTTTCAGTACATCTTCACACACCAAAGCTCTTTTACTCATCAAAGAGCTTTGAAGTATGAAGCTCTATAAAGGGTGTCCGAAAATAATTTTAGCAGATTGTTTTAATTGTTTACATAAATCTATAAACAGAACTTGCGGGCATCCTGAACGTGAAGACATAAGCTTTGATTTAGTTTCTTGCGGTGTATAAAAAGGAAGACCACCAAATTTTTTAATTATTGCGACAACCATTATATTGAAAAGCAGAGGAACATAGTAGAGTGATTCATTCTTGTACAACAACTTTCAGAAACTTAAACTTCGAAAATGATCTTCACTAATACTACCCAGTTGCTGGAATTCTTAGCTCCCTCTGGTGATTTGTTTTAGTCACCATTAAACTGTATCAATAGTGGAATGTTATTTACTAATTTTATTTTACCAGGAAACTGAATGATCTCGTAAATTAGACAATCTAAATATTTTAGGAATGTACGAAATTAAAATTACACTGGATTCACGGTTTTTAGTAAAGGCTGGGTAGTGTGAAACCCTTGTGTATCCTTTCTATTACCATTTTATGAAACAACTGTATATGACCAAGATGATCTGTGAATGAATTTCTTCATTGTTTTAGATTTGGATGATGATTTATTATGTGTTTTAAAGTTCTGTAATCATGTGGGTGAAAAATGCAAAAACTTTCGGTATAGTTTTTGTCACATATCAAGTGAGCTACGTGTGATAATCTAAGATCAAATTTGTACTGTTTTACTGTGTGAAGACTTAATTTCAATTTTTAAGCTATTCCTATGCTATTAAAACTCTGTAAAAAGTCTATCGCAGGATCTATGAATAAATTAGAGCATCATACACATTCCTTCACGATAATGTTTTATAATCAGCTTATTTCTCGTGTTGTTGCGAACAGTCCTTATAATTCGACTTTACTCAAACAACAATATAAATATATGTTACATTAAACCTATTTAAACTACTGTAAACCTGCAAAGATTATACGGTTAGAATAAATTTCCCTTAATGCTTGTTAGGACTATATAATTAAATGACGTTATCATTAACCTGATTTTTACTGTACTTAGAGTTTGTTGTTTTTGTCGTTAATGCTTGTTGAGATTAAGTAATTAAATGGTATTATCAGTAATGTGTTTACTGTACTTAGAGTTTATCGTTTTTCTCGAGGTTACTTGTTCACGTTAAGCTCCACATTCAAGAGAGCCAACTTACTGAGATCATGTCACCATATAGGATTATTCATTCTCATCAAATCTTCAAACACTGAATTTGTCTTAAATCACAAGTTGAGCTATTTGGACTAATAACAGAAACAGTGCATTTATTTTTCTATACTTTCTTATTATCCTATGTCTTTGGTATTTTAGTATTTATCCGTTTGTTGTTAAGTGCAAAGCTACATAATGTTGTACTCACGCAGATATCAAAACCAGATTTTTAGCATGATAAGCCCTCAAACGTATCGCTGAGTCACCTGGGAGGGGTTGTGGTATTTTGTAAGGAATCGTTTAATTTTTATTTCCCCCCCAAAAAATACTTTTAACACTATAGCGATATTATTAACTACAAATGCATAAGTAACACAGCATTAAATAAAAACAAGTCAACCCTATATATTCCTAATAACAATATTTTCAACCTGAAATGTAAATTGCATGAACAGTGTAAGAGTATGGAATTATGCAAAGAGTAAAATTATTTAACCTTGATTGTCTATAAAGTAATGTTTAAAATAACTAACATTGATATTATTATAATTGATATTATCTCTTTGTTTTTACACTCTACGCTTAATTTTTTCTTTAAAGTTTTTCTGCATACGTATCCAAAAGACAGCCTATTATAGTGACTCTTGGAACAGTTAGCAGAGGTACACCGCCTTAGTTTTTTTTTTTGGTCAGTAACTTAGCTAATGCACAGTCTGTCTGTCAATCTGTGAGCTGTTGGATAATCTAATGTATTATCAGTAACTTTTAAAATAGCCTCATAATTTCTAGGGCACATTTCTTCTTGAATTTAAGATAAATTTGTGATAACTTTATTTGCATGACTTAGCTGCACCCATTACTCATTTAGCGTAATAACAATCTTGAATTTATCTCTTCCTATACGATTCCTAAAGTTTCCGAATTTTGGTATTTTCCTCTCTAACGAGTGCATGGACTAGTGTTTTCTGCATTTTAAGATGTTGATGTGTTATAAGGGTGACAGTTAATTCCTTATTATGGATTGTGGTTAGTAGGATGCTGCTGATTGGCTACCTTCCCTCAGCCAGTAGTTCCAGAATATAGAACGATTTACATTATTATCTGATGAAACTTTAGAAAGCTGTTTTGGATAGAAAACAATGAGCTCCCCTCACGGTGTGAAACTGACACTTCCTCTATTTTAATAAAACCAGTCACCGATTTTAATAATTTGGATTGGTTGTTTTACATATTACTTTAGTTTTTTATAGAAAATAGTTTCTATAATTATTGATTTCATAATAACGTATAATATATGGATTTTTTATTTATGTCAAATATATGGATTTTTTATTTATGTCAAATATATGGATTTTTTATTCCGCTTGAACAATAGTTGCAAATACAAGTTTTAGTTGCCTATTAGAAGATTAGCCATCCAGTCTAACTGCTAGATACAGAAGATCTATTTTATATCTACATAAAGCTGAGAACAAACATCATAAATCCAGAACAAGTATTTATGGAGTTAAATAGATTTTTCATACAAAATATGTTAACGATTCTTTGGCAACGATACCCTATGCATGTTATAGCCCTATCTCCAGGATTAATCGTAAATCACTAGATTATATCTGACTGTGGATTAAAAAGGAATTTTAAATCTATTTCACATTTGCTATGAATCTTTATCAACCCATTCATTATATTTGTTAACGCTCTTCTTATTCTGTGTGGACTGATAAAAAAACCATTAATAAGATAACTTATTGTTACTTGATATATATATGTATGTATAAACGTAATAACATCGGAATTGAATCAAGATTATAAATTGCCTGTCTTCGGTCGTTTTCCCTTTCGTGTATAAAAGTAACCGAGATCGGCGCATTCGATCTGAATCAATGCTGAATTCGTCTTTCTCCAGTATGTGACTAGATTTGGAAATCATTGAAAAACACTCTTCTTTTTCTTTCTAAATGTTCTATAATAGTCAACTTGTCTTATAAATTTTGAAATTATTACTCATTATTCTATGATTGAAGGATTCTTACATAGATGGTTTAATCACTAATACATCACATTTACGTCGTTTGTTTCCTACATGTGTTCATGTACCGCTTTCTGTTTATTGACAACGAATGAGGCATGATTCCAAAGTTTGCATATTTTTTCTCATGAAATTAATTGTCCTTATGGGTAACCCAAAACAACCATTGCAAGTTTAGAAAAAAATTAGCAAATTTATCGCAATTAGTAAGTAGGAAAATAGAAATTCTACCGAATAAAGTTGTATAAATATTTTCAAATCAACTTATTTCGCAAATTTAAAATCAATTTTCAGTTTACATGTACACTTTTAACTTATGTTCTTATTTCGTTTGTGTACAATCACGTTACCGACATATAACATACATACAATAATGGTGTTATTGACTTTTGATTTACTCACTTAATCCTAATATGGCAACAAACTAGTCAAAATCAGTTATAACAATGTTCATTCTTTCAGAGAGAACTAATTAATCATTTTCTAACCTTCAAAAACACAAAAAAGGTGTGCAACTGAATAGATATTCAAGATGCTGACTAAAACCTTAATACTTAACATTTACTAACCTTCGAAAGAGAAAGCCTATTTTATCTTCAGAAAACCTACAACTGCCTAAACCTCAAGTTTGATTTACTTTTTAATCAGTTTGTTCGGAACTCTTATTACACCAGATACAACTAAGCCTTTTCGAAATGTAATATAAACACAGAAAAGTGTTATTCCTAACTTCAAACTAAAGTTAGTCTCTTGAAAACTTTCTGTGAACAGAGAAAAATATTATCCTTTCCAATATTAAAAGCATTCTTTTTAAACTTACTGCAAACATAAAATAATGTAATTTGTTACACCACAGAAGGCAGTCTTTTGCAAACATTCAGTAAGTTCACTCAGAACGATGTTATTTATTACACCACACGAGGCCCGGCATGGCCAGGTGGTTAAGGCACTCGACTCGCAATCTGAGGGTTGCGGGTTCGAATCCCCGTCACACCAAACATGCTCGTCTTTTCAGCCGTGGGGGCGTTATAATGTGACGGTCAATCTCACTATTTGTTGGTAAAAGAGTAGCCCAAGAGTTGGCGGTGGGTGGTGATGACTAGCTGCCTTCCCTCTAGTCTTACACTGCTAAATTAAGGATGGCTAGCGCAGATAGTCCTCGTGTAGCTTTGCGCGAAATTCAAAACAAACAAACAATACACCACACGAAAGGCAATCTTTTATAAACATACTGAAAACTCACTTAGCACAACATTATGCGTTATCAGCCTTTTGTAAACTTACTGTAAATTCACTCAGAACGATGATATTCATTACACCACACGGAAGTAGTCTTTTATAAACATACTATAAATTCTTTCAGAACGATGTTATTCGTTACACCACACGGAGGTAGTCTTTTGTAAGTATATCATAAACTCTCTCAGAATAATGTTATTCGTTACACCACACGGAGGTAGTCTTTTGTAAGTATATCATAAACTCTCTCAGAATAATGTTATTCGTTACCAGTCTTTTGTAAAAATGCTATAATATCGTTCAGAATGATGTTATTCGTTACACCACATGGAAGGCGGTCTTTTGTAAACATACTGCAAAGTTACCCAGGACGATGATATTCGTTACACCACACAAAAAGTTGGTTGTTGGCTGCTGGTTTGGGTTTATTGGCGCAAAGCAACGTGGCTATCTGCGTCAAACAACCAGTGTAAAAATAAAACATAAAGTAAAACTCTATAAAAAGTAAAGCGAAAACAAGTTAAAAACTAAACAATGCCCAAAAAGTAGGTAAAAATCTAAATAGAAGTATATAAGCCAATGGCCCACAAAAAGCTAAAAACACATTCAAGTTGAACAGTGTCACCATCGCCAATGACACCATCCAACTTCAGGGATAAACCCTTAGAAAAGACATGTCTAAAATGGTGCCGCCGCTGACGTTATTAACGACGGGACGAATGTAAAATGTGAGTATTTGTGAGCTGAGTGTCACAAAGGCCACACATTGGCGGATCAGTTCCACATAAAACAAAACGATGGGTTAAAAAACTGTGACCAGTGCGTAACCTAACCAAGACAACTTTTTCCTTTCGATCCTTACGGAAACAAGACGGCCAAACAACAACTGTAGGTTTGATCTGGAAAAGCTTGTTATGAAGTATCTCACCACAAATCGGTTGGCAAGTGGCGCAAAGTGGTGCCTTGATCACTACATACTCCATATATGGGTCAGGCACGGCTTTGGCAACACCAAACATAGCTGCAGTGTCAGCATGTTCTTTCTGTAGAATAGCAACATGGCCAGGTAGCCAGAGAAACTGGATTGAAATGGATGACAGAGGAAACTGAGCCAGTAGTTTTTCTGTCTAAGAGAGCAGAGTGAGAACTGACATTAAACGATTCCATGGCCAGTAAAGTGCTAAGAGAATCTGTGTAAGTAGTACTGTTAGTGTACTGCTTAACTTCTACGTGATCCAAGGCACACAAGAAATGGCACACAACTTGGCAGTGAACACAGAAACTGTAGATGGAATACTGTGAACAGCCACCGAGCCACAACAAACCGTGGTAGAACCCAAAAAGTCACCTAGTTTCGAACCATCCATAAACTCTAGAACAGAAAAATGGTTCAAAATATGTCCAGCAAAGAAGAAACAGTAGTTCCAATCAGGGAAAGATCACAGATGGGGATGATAATGAGCCATTCCAAAATCACACAGCACACTAAGAAAGGAAGACACAACCCGAGGTGGTAAGGATCGAAGTTTGGTAGCATATTGCAAAGAAAGTTACACATGGCAGAGGGGAAAAGGAAGTTCACGAGATTCATTGTGCACATTCTGGACTGTCAAAGTGCAGAAAGCCTCCATCCAGACTCAAAACCCCAGATGATGTACAGGGTTTATCATCTTCAAGGCAGAGGGTCTGGCAGATCCATAAACCATAGACCCATAATCCAGCTTAGATCATATGAAAATATTATAGATCTTAAACATGGAACATCTATTCACTCCACAAGAGGTGGAAGAGAGGACACAGAGGATATTCAGTGCCCTTGTACATTTGACCTGAAGCTGCTTAATGTGAGAAATGAAAGTAAGATTACAGTCAAAGATAACCCCAAAGAACTTCATCACAGGAACCACTGGAAGAACAACAACACCGGGACTGAGCTCAGAATCAGGGTGTAAACCCCGTTGGTGGCAAAAACGAAGGCAAGTGGTTTTAGAGGAAGAGAAGGTAAAACCTGATTGCTGTGGTCTACTTCAACAAGTGAGGGCAGTCTGATGCTGCTGTTCAGTATACCTCATGTTCAATGACTGACAAGAAATGTAAAGTAGGAAGAAGTTGGTTAGTGATAGCATTGATCTTGATATTGAAAATGGTGGCACAGGCCTGAGTAACCACGAGTTCCTGTGGGAAGAAATGGTAAAGGGTTTATCCCACACAGACTTGGAATCATCTGTCATGTAAAAAGCTGAAAATAAAATGGGTAAATGGCCAGGCAACCCATATGAATGGAGGTCCCGCAAAATGCCAAAACTCCAAGTAGTGTCATAAGCCTTTTCAAGATCAAATAAGACAGAAACAAAATGATCTGTCTTGAGGAAAGGTTTCCTGATCGAGGTTTCAAGACGAATCATGTGGTCCATGGTGGATCACTGTTGACGAAAAAATATTGGGTGAGTGAGAGGATGTTGTTTGCTTCCAGAAACCATCAACCATCTTCTCCAAGACCTTACAGAGACAGCTAGTTAAAATATAATTAGATGGAATCTTGGGATCCTCTCCAGTCTTCAAAACTGAAAGAACAATAGACCTGTGCCAAGCATTTGGAAAACATTCTCCTGCCATATTCGGTTAGAAACAACCAGAAGAAGAGTAAGAGAGATGGCACAGCATCTCATAGTAAACACCATCTGTTCTAATTGATGTACTGCCAGACCAATGAAAAGCAAGCTTAAGTTTTAACAGTGTAAATGGGTGATTATAATCATAGAAACGATCTGCCTGAAAGGCAATTGGCGATTTCTCAGCTCGAGTCTTGATGGGCAAGAAGGCAGGGGAAGAAACAGAAGTGCTGGAAAAATAAGAAAAGCTCTCCCAGAGAGTATCGGCAATGCTCTTTACATCAGCAACTTCCTGGTCGTTGGAGTGCAAGATGTAAAGAGGATGGGAAGCATACTTCCCAATGACCTTCCAAATCTTGGAACTGGTGGTGAACTTAATCCAAGATTCCCTCTGACTTTGATGTCTGACCTGCCAAGCATAGGCATGGGCGCACTTGAAAGCAACATGGTTGGAAAGAGTGGGATACCTCCAAAAGGTATCCCAGGCCCGTTTCTGAGCCTTCTGTGCCTGCTGACAGACAAGAGGCCACTATGGATGAGGATACTATGGAAAACATGTCGAGGTTTTGGAAATAAAATGAACAGCTGCCTGAATTACACAATCATTTACTGCCTCCACACAGTCGTTAATAAATGGAAAACTAGCGACAGCAGGATCAAGTTCCGAGAGAGCAGTGAAGAACGGCCAATCAGCCTGCTCCAACTTCCACCATAGCACTCAGGTCGGGTGACAACGACCACGGCGAATCTCACTGAAAACGATGGGAAAATTATCACTTCTCTGTGGGTCACTGTCAACCTTCCAAGAAAAATAAGAAAAGTGAAGGAGAACAGATAGATAGATCAATAGCAGTAAAAGACTGACTAGGCACATGCAAATAGGTAAAAGAACCAGTATTGAATAGAGAAAGGTTGTCATGTGACAGCATATGATCCACAGAACGCCCACTCCCATCAATATCTGCACCATCCCAAACGGTATTGTGTCACTTAAAGTCTCCCAAGATGGATAAAGGAGATGGCAACTGTTTTGTGAAAGCATCAAGGTTTGATTGATCAAATGTTTCTCCTGACAGATAAAGAGAACAAACAGTGATGATAAAACAGACAGGGATACGAATAGTTACAGCCTCCAAGGGTGTATGGAGTGGTACAGACAAGGTGGGTATGTACTGGTCAACCAGCAGTGCCACACCTCCATGTACTCGTCTATCACACAACCTCTCATTCCAGTATAAAGAAACCTGCCAAAATGTCAAAGTATCAGCAGGTCTCAGGGATGTTTCCTGTAAGGAGAGAAATACAGGATGATAGTTATCGGCTACGGCCTTAATTTAATGCAAATTAGAATAGACACCTCGACAGTTTCATTGTATCAAAGTGGCCATTTTTATTCAGGTGGATGAGAAATGAGCAAAGAACCCTTCTGTTTGTGACCACAATATTTTTCTTTTGAAGAAAGGGGTCTGTCTACATCCGTGAAACCTGCCCTAGGACGATTGGGCAGATCTCTATGTGAGGACACAGACTCCAGACTGTGAGTGAATAATAGTTACTGCTCCTCGGGGTTAAATGTAATGAACCCAAGCAGTCACTGGAAGCGACAGACGCAGGAGTAGATGTAGACTTGTGAACTCTTGCATCCACAGAGGGCAAAAGACTCTTTACATGATGAGTGAAAGACTCTGTTGGAGGTATGGAAAGATCTCTGTACTCCCATTGTAGCAGTGGAATGGAGAGCAGCAGCATATGTCTGAGACGGGACAGGTGACAACAACTTCCGAACCTCGGGGTAAGAACTGTTATTGACAGTTCTCAAGCACTGTACCTCTTTTTCCTCCACCAACTTAGGGCAAGAACGAAAGTAAGAGGGGTGGCAACCACCACACTTGACACAGTGAGGGTAAAGTTGACACTCGTAGGTGCCATGGTCTTTGACACCACAATGTGTATACATCAAAGAACCACGACAAGATGCCTTAGATTGGCCGAACCTCTGACAGTGGAAACGCTTGAGAGACATAGTAATATAAGGCCTTACCTTACAGGTCAGATAACCTGCCTTCACAGTGGCAGACAGACGTGGAGATGTAAACGTCAAAATCAGAAGATTGGTAGGCTGCTGTATCCCAGCGAGTGGAGATGTGTCACACAGCTGAAATTCTTTGGCTGGAAAAATTAGCGAGGATCTCCGACTCGGGGATGGAGTTTAAATCCCTCTCAACGATAACTCTTCGTAAGGAATTCAAAGCAGTATGGGGAGTATCCTCAACAGGTATGTTCCAACTGACCTTTAATTTCAGTAGGAGCTACTATGGTGTGGCGTCGATGTTTATTTCAAAATATATTCAGAATGTAACTTCTTGACTGACTAAAGAGCCAGCAAGATCTTTTAATTCCTTTTGGATGAAAAAGGGAAACATTTCCCCAAATTATTTCTCAATCAAAGAATGAAGAATGAGAAAACAAGGTAGAAGAACCGACTTGGTTGGTGACTGTGGAAAAAAAGGCCTCCATGCGTGGTCGATTACTTACTAATTTTTCTTCTGTATTTGGAGGATCCGTAAGAAAATGAAACTTATTCAGTGCCCACTGACTCCACCACAGAATCCTACACAAGGACGAAATACAATGCCAAACAATGACATTGTAGCAATTCCAGGGCTTCACGAGCGCTATACTCAAACACCAGCATCAGACACAATATCCACAACACCTGTAGAGGATACCGAACACTGATACTTAGTTGACCCTAGTGCAACAAGGCAGCCAACTGACCCTAAAGGAGCCACCCCAAGGGCACCTGTTTACAGAAATTCAAGGCCAAAGTGGTGTGTTAAAGTGCCACTGACATAAATCAACCCATCAATGACACCCCCAACCACTTGGATCCTCTCCTCCCCTTCAGGGGACGGCACACGTGGCAAACACTTGGGTGGATGGTCAGATATCAGAGGAGATAAAATGAAAATACGGAACATTCCCTGAGACGTCCCCTCACCATGTACAGGAATCCACCTCTAGGAGCCACACATACTTTAAACTCACTTAGAACGACGTTATTCATTACATCACACGGAAAGCAAGCTTTTTTTAACATACTGAAAACTCACTTAGCACAATACTATTCGTTACATCACGTGGAAGGCAGTAGTTTGTAAACGTACTGTAAGCTCACTCAGAATGGCGTTATCTGTTATCCCAGACCAAAGTCAATGTTTTATAAAAAATGTGAGTCATTAGCTGATTTGTAAATAGTCCATAATATGCGTACTGTAAACTTGAAATGTCATAACTGAAGCCAGACAAAAACCAAAGTTTTGTAAAGGTTCTGGAAACACATCCTCCCTTACACAACTATAAAATTGGTATTCTTCAAAATTACAGTAAACAGAAAATAATTTTATTATTACAATTGACTGAAAGCTGCTTTTATCTTTAAGGTGCCCTCTAAGCATTGAATACGCAACATCTTAAACAAAACTGAACTCAGAGTTTACAATTGTACTGTAATCATAGAATAATTTTTTATATACTTGACTGGACTTTCTTTTTTTTTGTAAAAGTACTGTAAACACACAAATATGTAGTAAAAACATTGCTATGTATTGTAAACATAGAATAATGTTATTTTCAAACGTAAAAAGTCATCCTTTAGTTAACCTTATGTAAACACCAAATAATGTTAGTTCATAAATCAGTCACAGGTCAGACTTTGTAAACGTACTATTAATACATATAACTGTAAACATTAAAGAAGAGTAAAGACCACATTCTGTAAATTTGTAGGAAAAAGAAAACGTTATCCCACATATCACAATGAAGTCAATCTTTGTGAACGTACTTTAAACAATACTGTTTCTTACACCAAATTGAAATATAAACACATTGTAAATACAGAATACTTTTCGTCTTAAAACAATATAATTCAGTTTTTTTGCAAATATACAGTAAATGCATAATATAGTAATTCCTTAAAGCAGGTCCAAGTCAGACATTTCTTATCATATGATAAACACGGAATAATGCTGTTCCTTAAAAGAAAGAAAACTCGATATTTCGTAAACTTCCTTTAATCAAATAATAGTCATCCATTAAAGCAGAATAACTCTGTTTTTGTTCTAATTCTACGTCTTACTGCAATCACAGAATAATGTTATTAGTTACACCACACAGACTAAAGTCAATCTCTTGTAATCTTGCTGTAAACACAGAATAATATTACTAGTGAATAATGTTACTACTTACACCAAGCAAACTAATATCAAACTGTTGTAAACTTACTATAAATACAGAATAAAATTACTATTTACACCACGCAGACTAAAGCCAATCTTTTATGAACTTACTGTAATCACAAGGTAATATTACTAGTTACACCATGCAGACTAAAGTCAATCTATCAAAGAATACCTAAATAGCTGTTATAGACCTCTAACAAGAAGACAACTACAACAAGAACATTAAAATTCTAACAACTACAACAAGAACCTTACCAAGATTGCACACTGCTATAATCACTTGAACTTCCTACTACGCTGCAGAAATTCGAACATCGTCCCGAACTTTCTGATACTGAAAGAAACTACCTTCGCCAGAACTACAAAGATATAAAAAAAGTTATCGACAATACCAGCAAGCATCTTTTATAATTACATAAAGAAGAACGTCTAATCAAAGCAACTGGGACACAATATACTAAGCTTCAACAACTTTTCACCACAAACACTAGAGCATTGGACATTTTAAACCTTTACACCAAACGCTATACATCCAACCGAAAAAACATCAAGAAGAAATAAGTCCAAAAATTCAACAGACTTACCAAGATAGATATACCTACGACTACAAACATAGTTTACATTTACAGTTCGAAATTCTAAATGATACACAAAATAAGATTCTTAACCTTGGTCTAATCTTCGTCATACAATCTAGCTCAGTTCCAACTGTTGATACAGCTGCAACTTAGAATATCATGCACAAAATCTTCCGAAACCTATGACTGAACCTTTCCGGCATCAAACTTACGCTATCCTCAGATTGGCCAAGAAACCAAAACTAAACATCACTAAACAGGAATTCAGCGCACTGAACCGTCTAAAACGAGACAACAATATCAAGATCCTACCAGCAGACAAAAGAAACAGTGTAGTCATCCTAGACATCAACGATTATGACACGAAGATCAAGCAGTTACTAGACAAACACCAATACAAAAAGATAACCAATGGTCCTACAGAAAAGATAGAAAGACTCATCAATAGAACACTGAACAAACTTAAGAAACAAAACTTAACTTACAAATAGATAGCCAAAGATTTAAGAACCAACGAAAATTTTTCTCCTCAATTCTACGGCCTACCTAAGGTACACAAACCTAACATACCTTTATTTAAGACCTATCGTCAGTCCTATAAACTCACCTTGCCATCAACTAGCTACCTTCCTGGTACCTTTCTTACTTCAACTAGAAGGGAATACCGAACATCACATTCACAACTGGAAATATTTCATAGAACAATGCAGAAATATACACATCAGTTCCCAGGATATTCTAGTCAGTTTTGACGTCACAGACCTATGTAGCAATGTTCCAACCTGAGAAACCCATCATATAACCAGACAACAATTGCCGAATGACAACTCTCTACCACACAGAACTAACATGAAGATAAACGCCATCATGGAATTGACGACTATTTGCCTGCAATCAACTTATTTCCAATACAACGAGGAATTATACTAATAAACAGACGGTCTAGCTGTGGGATCACCATTCTCTCCAATCCTAGCAGATGTTTTCATGAAAGACTTTGAAGAAAGAGCCCTCTCATCCACACCTATAAAACCAAGTTTCTACAGGCGTTATGTTGACGACACTTTTGTTATCTGGCCACATGGTCATGAAAACTTACCAGCCTTCATAGAACACCAAAATTCTGTAGACAAAAGAATCCACTCCACCATGGAAATAGAGGAACAAAACAGC
This sequence comes from Limulus polyphemus, assembly GCF_000517525.1. Classification (NCBI taxonomy): domain Eukaryota; kingdom Metazoa; phylum Arthropoda; class Merostomata; order Xiphosura; family Limulidae; genus Limulus; species Limulus polyphemus. Next base: position 471,698 of record NW_013666144.1, read on the forward strand.
CTACCATTTCTTGACATACTCATCAGCAGACAAGAGAGAAAAATCACCAAAACTGTACCCAGAATACCCACCCATACGAACAGATACCTACACTTCCAGTCCTATCATCCAAATTCTATAAAACGTGGTATAATCCAATGCCTAAACAAGAGAATGGAAAACATTTCAATAAGACATCCATTGAAACAGAACGCCAAAAGATCTCAGAGTGTTTTAAACAAAATGGTTATACCTCCTTCTTCATCAAAAAACTCCCTGAAGATGACTAGAACAGAGAGAAAAGATCACAAAAACACTACTACCATTTACCTCCCCTACCTGAAAAACTCATACGCATAGCCAAGAAATTAAACATTGACGTCCGGTGGAAATCTTACAAGACATTAAGATCCATTCTGGTGAAAAACAAACAGAAACCTACCAATGAAAAACACAATAACGTCATTTATGAAATTCCGTGTTCCTGCAACGAAACATGCATTGGAGAATAAAAGAACATAAGACAGTAGAAGACTTGTGAAAACACAAAATTCAGCCATTGCAGAACAGACTATGTCAACTGGAAACAAAATAAACAGGGAAAAAACTAGAATCATCGACACAGACACATTTTAAAGAAAAAAAAACGGAATTTAAGAATCATTTTACATTAACACAATAAAATCTTCACTAAACAAAGATTAAAAGTAGGTAACCTGTGACTACCATTGGTTGAAATCTCTCCACTAATAAGAAACATGAATAAACCAACCAATCATAATACGCTCTCCACAATTCACCAGAATACTATAAAAAAAAGAAAACACCATACACACACTGCATCGCTCTTCCTGTCTTCTTCATAGCTTTCCCTCGTTCTTGAAATTCGACAAGTCATCTATGCACAACCGAAATTTCACGAAAATCATTAACTTTTACACTAAAAATTTTCAAAAATAACCAAGAAAGGGGCGAAGAGAAATAACCATAATTTCTGAATACCCCTGTTTTATCAATACTTAAATACCTACCGTGATTGGATCGGATCGGATCACACACACTGACCTTTTATTCGGCGCTCTGGCCGGAAAAGTGGTTTTCTCCGGGCACTACGGTTTTCCCAAAAATTCTTGGCATACGATCTATAGATCCCAGCGCTGAGAAGGGCCGTTTTTCCATTAAGTTTAAACCTAATTTCACCTTAAATCAAAAGCCAAATTTAAAGTATGCAGTCAACGTGCATGTGTGTGTGTGTATATATATATGTGTGTGTGTGTGTGTGTGTGTGTGCGTCTGGACATCTCTGATACTCCAAACTTACATCAACACTTCACGTCTGACGTCATCACATCCTCGTCGACTTACACTGCCCAAGCTTCAATAAAGATCAAGATAAACTCTCCTTCTCTCCGAGTCAACGTTTCACAGCTTTTCTGGCATCCATGTCTTCAAATACCTTCTCAACAATCCACGAATTAAAATTAAAGTAAGCTCAATAGCTCAAAAATTTGTTTGCCATTAACTCTCTCATCGCGCGAGTGAGGAGAAACAAAAAGTTTCTGACCACCACGGGTTGTCTTTCAGGCACCACAATAAACTTGGGATTGAAATATTTCTAAACCTGAATTCCTGCCACGGATTTTTGTTTTGTTTCACACTGACCTGACTTATGTTTCTAGTACAGGCAGTTGCCGTCCATTCAACTTATTTTCATTATAAGGTCAGTCTCTTGTAAACTTACTGTAATTACAGAATAATGTTACCAATTACAACACGCAGACTAAAGTCACTCTCTTGTAAATTTACTGTAATCACAAAATTACGTGGTGTAACTAGTAACATTGTTCTGTGATTACAGAAAATTTACAAGAGATTCACTTTAGTCTACGTGGTGTAACTAGTAACATTGACTAAAGTGAATCTCTTGTAAATTTTCTGTAATTACAGAACAATGTTACTAGTTTCACCACGTAGACTAAAGTGAATCTCTTGTAAATTTTCTGTAATTACAGAACAATGTTACTAGTTACACCACGTAGACTAAAGTGAATCTCTTGTAAATTTTCTGTAATCACAGAACAATGCTACTAGTTACACTACGTAGACTAAAGTGGCTTACAGAACAATGTTACTAGTTACACCACGTAGACTAAAGTGAATCTCTTGTAAATTTTCTGTAATCACAGAACAATGTTACTAGTTACACCACGTAGACTAAAGTGAATCTCTTGTAAATTTTCTGTAATTGCAGAACAATGTTATTCCTTACAGCAGATTGCAGACAATCTTTTCTATACTTACTGTACACAGAGAACAATGTTAGCTCTTTTACTAGACTCAAGTATAAGTTCCAAATTACTTTAATCATAGAATAATGCCATCAGTTACAGCAGAAAAGTCACACACGGAATAATCTTATTCTTTACACCACATTCATTTTTCTAAACATGATATAAACAGAGAATACTTGTATATGTTACAACAGATTCAAAAAGTATCTTATAAACTAACTGTAAATATTGAGCTATTTACCTAAAAATATGTTCATGATGGGCACAGTACAGGTAGCACTTGGTGTATCTTTGTGCTTAACATCAAACAAATATACTGAAAGTACAGTGAGATAAGAGTAACAGTATTTGAAAAACACAACTGAAGTCATACTATTGCAAATACTGTAAATAGAATAATGCTGTTGATTAAACCAAAATGAACTAAGATTTTAAACCTATTGTAAACAAAATAGTCATATCCAACCATTGAAGAGTGATTTTTCTTGGCATTCTAGTCCTTCTAATTGCCACTCCTGATTTCCTGACCATAAGCGTTCCTTTCTGTTTTTTGTCAAAGAGGATGTAAAAGATCGTTTACGAAGGAATGACTCTATTCAACACTACAATAGTCTGTCAAAATATCCATCGAAGTAGATGACATTCATTATGAAATGACATCCTGTCCTTCTTACTCTTTCTTTTCAACCAAGTCTCGAGGGAGGCATTTTTCTAATTTTAGAAGAAACTCGGTCTCTTGTATTATACGTTATACCAGATTGAAGTCAGACTTTTTTAAACGTACTGTAAAAAAGCTATTGTCATTTATTATATTAGACTAATATCAGAATTTTGCAAACATACTATAAACAAAATATATTGGTATCAGGCTATAACAAACTTACTGTTAATACATCCCCCCCCCACCCGGAGTCAGCGATAAGTTTACCAACTAAAATTCGAGGTTCGATTCTCCGTGATAGACAAAGCGCAGATAACTTATTGTGTAACTTTGCGTTAAAACATCATACTTTAAATATAAAATAATGTAAATTCTTACATCAGACTGAAGTCAGTTTTTTGAAAACGTGTTGTAAACACAAGATAGTGTTATCCCTTGTAAAAGTATGAAATTAGCCTTTTGTAAAATACAGTAAATGTAGTATTATATAATTCACTACACCAAACATTAGTTAGTCTTTGCTATTTCTAACACTGCACTGAAGTTAATCTTTTGTACATGCACTATAAACAAAGAAAAATATAATATCAAATAAACTGACGTTAGATTTTTGTAAACTTATTAAAAATATCCAATAATTCTATTCCTTATATCAAACTGAACACAGTCTTCAGTAACTGAACCTAAAACACAAAACAATATCTTCCCTTAAATGAGATTCAGGTAAACCTTTTGTAAATGTACTTAAAGTGAAGAGTAGTGTTACACATTGCATAAATAAACTTACTGAAACAGATAATAGTGTTATTTCTAGCACCAGACAGAAATCAGTCTTTGATAAATGTAATGTAAGCACATAGCAACGTTATTCCTTGGGCCAAACTGAAATCAGTCTTTTATAAAAGCATTGTTAACAGAAAAAAATGATCTCTTAAAATCGACTAAAATTAATCATTTGTAACAGTCTTCTAAAGTCTAGTAAGGTGAAAGCTGCAAACATGGAAGGTCTTTATCGACATTCAGAGGGAATGTGACTGCTGGAAAACAAAGTATCGTATGGTGTAGCTCGGAAAAACAAAAGATGGGAAATCAATAAGGCAGTATACGGGCAGAAGGCCACTGGTAACATCAGTAAAGGACCTCTCTGTTTCCTACAGGTCTCTACATGAGGGCTTAGCGCCTTGTATTTCACCCAGTACTAAAGTTAACACAGAATTATGATATTTCTAACACCAGACAAAAAATTTTTTATCTGTAAACGTACTGTAAACAATTACTAACATTATTCTACCAGAATGAAGTAAATATTTTATAAACGCATTGTATTATTTGAATAATTTGATCCCTTAAGTTATTCTTTTACGAAACTGTAAACTAGGATTAATACTATTACGTAGATCAGATTGAAATTAGTATTTTATAAAAAGTAATGGTATCTTTCTCTTCGCTGGAACTGTTCGTCAACACCAGCAAAGAATAGGTCTGCAAACGTACTTAAGGACGTAAGAAGTAGCCCATAAGATTTGTCATCCTTAAGTTTCTTGTACGTGTTCATAGGAAATAAGATTCCATAGTCTAACCTGTATAGATGTCACTTTATGGAAACCCAGAATGGGTATTGCAAACTTATTAGCAAATATATGGAAATATGATACGAAAATTGTAAGATAGACGTTGAAATTGAGTATAACTTTATATAAACATTTTAAACAAATGCCCACTCTTAATATATTTTTAAACTAGACCGAAATCTGTCTTCTGTAAAACTGCTGTAAAAAGAAATGATTTTATCCTCTAATGGGTTACATTAACTCAGGCTCGTTCATCTAGACAAAAAAGTATATATTTTAACTCCAGAGAAATGCAAAAATACCTGTTATTCCAATAATGAAATAATTACGTGGCCAACTGTAAATCTGTTATATGTTTAAACACAAAAAGCGAGAGCATGTATTAAGTTTATAAATAATACATTTCTCAACGCTTGAGAAATAACAAATTGAGTAATATTATTTTTTTTATCAAATTATAAATTATATTCCCCATTTTAGTAAACGCTTACAGTATCATTCAATGTTTTCAACAACAATATCTGTTAGAAAGAAACTTCGGTGTTGTTCCTCAAATATGTTTCAAACGAATGATATGTTTTACGACCAAGATATCGTTCCGAAGTATATGATATCTTGAAAGGGATCATATATGTTTTACGACCAAGATATCGTTCCGAAGTACACGATATCTTGAAAGGGGTGATATCTGTTTTACGACCAAGATATCGTTCCGAAGTACACGATATCTTGAAAGGGATGATATCTGTTTTACGACCAAGATATCGTTCCGAAGTACACGATATCTTGATAGGGAGAAGTCACATTTATTTTTAGGAACTATCTTGTGACTCATTACCCATTCCCTAAGTAAATGATATCGTATGAATTGTTAAAAAAGCTTTAGTTAGTTTGATGACTTAATGTACGCCTGTTTGACATACAATACAGCCTTACCTAGCAACTCGTTTTGAGTTTTTATAATCCTAATCACTTGAAATTTAGCAAATAAGTATAAACAATTAATTTGCAAAGCATACCATTTATATAGTAACACTTGTGTCTTTCATCAAAACTCAGTTCTGAAACTATAACTTATATTAAAAACTGTATTTTTATTACATTATTTATTTGGTTCATTACTTTAAATCAATTTTGTGTTGTTTTTTTATTTTTATGATTATGTTGTAATCTGTTTAATTTGTAAAAATCGAGTCATTAATTCAACGGCCACCATATGTTTCGAAATATAATAAACACAAGTTATTCAATGCCAATTCATTGTATAAAAGTTAAAATAGCTGGAATTATCTTACTGTACCATACAAAAAGCTCAATAAGTATTCAATGTTGTCTGATTTGATCAGCAGTCACATAAAGCTTTGAATCTGTAGGCACAATAACGGAAGTATTACTTAAAGTTTTGCTTCATTGTTTATTTTGACTTATTTTAAGATTAAAAGAAGTTATAAGATGCCATAAGTATCATTCATTCAGTGAAAATGTCTAATTTTATCTAACTAGAAACAAAAAAAAAAGGTTTGCGCCACAATACCTATCGCAATTACTGGAGCACATATAGGTGGCGTATCACTAGATGACAGGCAAAACAATATCAATACAACTGAAAATCGTGTTATTGTTACTTATTATCTTATTTTAGTGTACGAGAACAGTGTCCGCAAATTGTATATATAACAGTTTGATCTGAATCTGTTGTTTATTCAAACATTTATAGTTTGCCTCTAAGTTACACTCAACCACAGTGTTATACTAGAATACAAAATCACTTCTATGATTCTGTGGTCAGTGTTGTTGTTGTTTTTTATTACGCACAAAATTAAACAAAGGACTATTTGCGCTCTTCATACCACGGGTATCGAAACACGTTTTCTAGCGGTATAATTCCGCAGACATACCATTGTGACACCGGGGGACTCTGTGATCAAATTGCATTGGTCTGAGTCCAAACACTTAACCAAACCATTTAAATATTGAAAAATAATCATTTAGATACAAATAAAAGTTAAATCGGAATATACAAATAAAAGGACATATAAAGGTATGCTAAACCTTTTTATTTGATGCAAAATTGTCGTATAGCAGTTAAAAGTTATGTAAAGAATCTGAAAAGCGTCTTATAGTTAGTAAAGACTAAACGTCGCCAGAAGACGCACGTTAAATATTTCAAGATTTTTTTAGCGGAAAGTCGATCTTACAAATAATTGATCTTTAGCTAATATATCTTACAAATAATTATCTTTAGCTTAATATAATATATCTTACAAATAATTGATCTTTAGCATCTTACAAATAATTGATCTTTAGCTAATATATCTTACAAATAATTATCTTTAGCTATATTAGCTAAAGATCAATTATTTGTAAGATATATTATTTTTGACAATAATGGGAAAGTGAAAAGCTGAAGGTAATGTTTATTCCTAAAAAATAAAAACAAATATCTGGGAATAAAAAACAGCAGATTGAACTAACTTGCTTCAGTGTTTCTTTAGAAATACAGATAAGTTAAATAAGACAAACTTTTTGTCTTCTTGTGTTTTTCTACCATTAATAACTGGTTTCAAATATCTAACTCCTAAAACAAGATTTAATTGGTGTTGTTAGTATACAGCTTGTACATAAGAATACTTGTTAGTCATTTTTTGGCACGTAAACATTAAAAACAGGTTTTGATCTATTATCCATTTATCAATCTGTCTATCTATAAAGTTGTCTAGGTAACACCTTAAAAAAAACAAAGTATTTCCAAGAAATGATTGTTCTGTTTAACTTAACACACTTGTTTATCATCTGTTTATACTACTTAACACACTTGTTTATCATCTGTTTATACTACTTAACACACTTGTTTATCATCTGTTTATACTACTTAACACACTTGTTTATCATCTGTTTATACTACTTAACGCACTTGTTTATCATCTGTTTATTATCGAATCGTTTATTTCCTTACCTCTTGTTTTTATATCATTTAATATTGCATAAATGAAATGTTCGCATTATACTAAACATATCTGATCATTGAACTGAACTTAAAGTCACTCCTCAACTGGTTCAGTAACTTTAGTATTTTCACAAATCCTACTAGAACTGGTGAAAATAAAAATTATTCCCAATGTGACTTGTCTTAAGACTTCTCATTTGTTTATAAAAATGTTTTAAAAATTGTGTTGAATTTTATTTTCAGTTGCTTCAATAAATTTCTAGTGTTTATGGTTCAGGGTTCAGCATCAATCTCATTTTGGTATAAGGAACTAATTACGAACGTTGTCCCTTATCGGAATATGTTGGTAAGGAACGTGATCCATTCCCACGAACATTATTATGTCGGGGTGTATTTGTAAAGAATATAATACATTGGTATAATCAAATTACACCTTCTTTTAACTTAGTTGTCAAAATGGAATGTGGAGTGTTAATTTTACATTTCATACGCTATATATATGTGTGTGTGTGCTTATGTATGTATCTATATATAACTTCTGTCTACGAATTCTAGATTATAAGCATTATCTAATCAAAAACATCTTAGGTGTGAAAAAAAAAAAGGTGCGGGCAAAAAGGATTGAGCGCGCGACTTAAAGGAATGAAATTAAAATTGGCGGCCAAACTGTTAGCTACACTTATAGCATTGATAATTTTACAACAAATATTCATTCATTAGTCATCTAGGCCGCGTTTTTTGTTCAACGTAGAACATGATGGTGGGTAAAACAAATATTGAGTAAGTCCCTACCGACTTGCTTGATGCTGTCATGACAACGCTGGGGAAATTCCTACTGTGCTTAATCTTTGATACAACCATATTAAACTTCTATTTCACCTTGGTCGAGGGATTTTAAACCTGTATAAACGTAAGTCCCAAGTCAGTTAAAGTACACAGTAATAATAACATAGAATCGAAAATTTTCCTTAAAACGTTTGTCTGTTTGTTTTGAAGTTAAGCACAAAACTACACAATGGACTATCTGTGCTCTCCTTACCACAGGTATCGAAAACCAGTTTCTAGCGTTGTAAGTTCACATACATGCTGCTGTACCAGTAGGGAGGCAGCTTAAAAAGACTGACTATAATGTATATTACATTTGTGATATTCTACTACAAAATGGGACCCTAGGGGCAACAAAGTGCTTGTAAGTTATAAATATATATATATAAAGCTTATACATATATTTTTATAGAAAAAACCATTAGGGACAAAGTTATTTATTTCTTAAACTACTGATACATATTTACAAGATTTTTAAATAAATTATAGCTTTTGAAGCATTCACACAGACATATATGATTAGAAGCAACTGGTAATAAATATTCTGCAAGGAAAGATACGTAATACAAGAGTTAATATCACGAAATGTGTATCAGGAAAATATTTACAGCCAAGTAACCACAATAGATAACACATGCGTTTTCCTTTGTTCATTTCCCCATATATATATATATATAAATTGTAATCACAATGAATCAAGAACCCAACACCCTGTTTCTCTTTCATTTCTTCACGGAACATCACGTTCATATTTCTATTATAAGAAATATGAAAAACTCTCATGCGATATTTAGATAGGATCTTTCAACGACGTAAGCCAAAAGTTTCGTTTGCACCAACTGTTTATTTGCTGTTAAGCACAAACATGCTCAGGAAGCTCTCTCTTCTTTGTGCACTGAAGGTATCGAACTCCGAATTTCAGCATTATGATCCCTCAAGCTTACTATTAATCTACCAGGAAGCGCTTTGTAGTGAAATGTTTTATCTAAAACAAAGTCGAACGGTAACTCACTTCATAATTTTTTTGTCGTGAAAAGTGGAGAACAAATAATTTACGTAGTTACACGATATCCTTTGTGTAAGGGTGAAAAACAAATATGTGGATGTCAATAATGATGTAAGAACTGTATGTGGAACTTAACATACAGCTTAGCAAATAATAGATTTTTAATGTTCTCATCCACTTTTATGTATCTAATTATTTTTATGGTATGCCTTATGTTTGCTGTATTAATAACAATGTTTCTAGAATGTTAGGTTATTATAAAAACACGATGATCACAAATAGACTAAATGAAAATTTAACAACTAAGTAAATATGCCTAAATTAATACATCTCTCTTATTCCTTTACGATGGTTTTTAAATTCAGAAATCGTACATAGTGTCTATATAAATAATACTCTTGTGTTTATCTGTCTGGAACTTTTGTCCCAAACTTCTCGATCAAACACTACAAATCTCATGTCGTTAGAGAGGCCTTTGTCCGAGAAGTCCGGATTGCATTATGGCTTTTCAATTCAGAATCGCTTTACCTGTTTTTCGTTTGATCAAACTTTTCAATGCAACGAGTATGGTACACGATGGCACAATGATGTTGTTGCCACCTGACGACTGGTTTTGATTTAAACTTTACTTTTTTTATTTGTAAAGTATTTCACACAAATAACATCTAACTTGCTTGAACTTTCCTAAACAAAATGAACGTTACACTATATGCAATTGCTTTGTACTTTCAACACTTATTTCGGCCTAAATACGCATGCGCAGTTCGTTCTAAACCATATGATTATCACTTTGTTAACACACATTCAGATGTTTTCTCGTATTGAGCTAAGACTGCCTTCATTACAACTTTACATTTACTTTACTTTGCAATAATTTAGTTTCGGGTCATTTCATAGACTGTATAAATACCTTTTAGCTAATTTGTTTATTACTACGGGTTTTATTCTTCGTTTTTTTTGTGAGTTTCTTTGTTTCAACTCGAAAAAACGTGTCATACTCTGAACACTCATAACTGTTTCATACTCTGTAGATTATTATATATACCATTACTTTATTGTTTACTTTAAGTCTAGTTTTATTAAATAAAGTTATGTACGTGTAGTTTTATTAAATAAAGTTGCGTCTACGTGAGTTTGTTTGTGTGATTGCGTTAAGGTTTTCAAATCGACCAGGATTTATCGAACTAACACACTATCTGCAAGAAAGCGTAACTTAAAAGACGTGCGTGAAAATGATAGAATAAGAAAATTCAAGCGAAGGGAATGAAGAATACCGCAAATGTTTCGTGGTTCGCGGCTAGTACACAGTGTGGTCACAAGTAAATGGACACCACCTTTTCAGAAAAAAATGGAATTTTTCAGTCATATTCACATGAATTGATATATCTATAATTTAATTAATATCTAGTAGATCTTCCTTTCACTTCGTGGAGTTCGTTGATCCTTTGGAGCATCGTGAGAATCATTTTGTCAATATTAGATTGTGGGATTTTCGCCCACTTTTGCTTCAAAATTTGGAGTAGATCGCTCTTCGAAGTTGTTTTTTGTTG